>NC_067407.1:135570111-135870111 GCF_009764475.1 Pristis pectinata | reverse complement strand
AAGAGGGCATTGGTTTAAGATTAGAGGCGAGAGATTCAAAAGGGACATCAGGGGCAGCTTCTTCACATAAAGGGTGGTGGGTATTTGGAATGAGCTGCCAGAAATAGTGGTTGAGGCGGGCACATTAGCAACATTTAAAAGCCATCTAGATAAGTGCATGGATAGGAGAGGTTTAGAGGGCTATGGGCCAAATGCGGGCAGATGGGACTAGCTCACTGGGCAACACAGTCGGCATGGACGAGTTGGGCCAAAGGGCCTGTTTCCGTGCTGTATGACTCTATGACTCTAAGAGTCAGGATGTTATGTTGCCATATCTTGAGTAATGCATTCAATTCTGGTCGCCCCATTATAAGAAGGATGTGGAGGCTTTAGAAAGGGTTCACCAGGACGCTGCCTGGATTAGAGGACACGAGCTATAATGAGAAGTTGGACAAACCTGGGTTTTTTTCTCTGGAGCCTTGGAGGCTGAGGGGAGACCTGATAGGTTTATAAAATTATGAGAGTCATAGATAGAGTAGAAAGCTGTTATCTTTTTCCTTGGGTTGAAATGTCTAATACTAGACAGCATGCATTTAAGGTGAGGGGGGAAAATTCAAAGGAGATGTGCAGGGCAAGTTTTTTACACAGAGAGTGGTGGGTGCCTGGAATGTGCTGCCAGGGATGGTGGTGGAGGCAGATACAATAGAGGTGTTTAAGAGGCTGTTAGATAGGCACATGAATGTGCAGAGAATGAGGGGCTGTACGGTAGCGTAGCAGTTAGCGTAACGCAATTACAGTGCCAGCGATCGGGGTTCAATTCCCGTCGCTGTCTGTAAGGAGTTTGTACGTTCTCCTGTGTCTGTGTGGGTTTCATCCGGGTGCTCCAGTTTCCTCCCACATTCTAAAAGACGTACAGGTAGGTCAATTTTGGTTTAAAATGGGTGGGGCGGACTCGTTGGGCCAGAAGGGCCTGTTACCACGCTATAAATAAAATTTTTTAAAATATTTTAAATTTAAAGGATGGAGGGATATGGACCATGTGTAGGCAGAAGCGATTAAGTTTCATTAGCTTAATTAGTTCAGCACAACATCATGGGCTGAAGGGCCTGTTCCTTATGTTCTATGTATGTTCTAGACACATGATCCAGAATGGTTTGTCTGGGTAAGGAGATTTCACCTGAAATTAATCGACCTTCTCTCTCTCCTACCTTCTGGGAGAAGATACAGGAGCTTGGAAGCCCAGACAAACAGACTCAAGAACAGCTTCATCCCCACTGCTGTCAGACTTCTGAACCAATCACCTCTGTCACATCCCCTTCCCGGTGGCGCTGCCACGTTCTCGGACTCTTAATTCTACCTCTCTCGGTCACTCCCATTATTGTCACTTTAGCATTTCTTTTCAAAACATAAGAAATAGGAGCAGGAGTCGGCCATCTGGCCCATCGAGCCTGCTCCGCCATTCAATAAGATCATGGCTGATCTGGCCGTGGACTCAGCTCTACCTACCTGCCTTTTCCCCAGAACCCTAATTCCTCTACTATGCAAAAATCTTAAATATATTTTAATGAGGTAGCCTCCACTGCTTCCCTGGGCAGAGAATTCCACAGATTCACTGCTCTCTGGGAAAAGCAGCTTCTCCTCATCTCCGTCCTAAATCTACCTTTGCACTAAATTTGCACTACTTCAGATGCTGCTTGACCTGTTGAGTTCCTCCAGCATTTAGTGCGCAATGCTCATTGTATTTATTACGACCACATACACTGTTTCCTCTGTGAGCTTCACATCGAACAAGGAATTTCATTGCACCCCGGTGTATATGACAATAAACTAATCCGAATCTGATAACATTTTTACTTTTGTTTTTCTCCCTTTCACACAATTTATATTATTATTTAAATTTAATTGAAGCAAGAGGGTAGAAATGATTGGCACTTTTCTAAGAATAAAATGGGTGTAAATACATAGATCTCCATTTTGCATGCAGAGTGTGTAACAAGTGGTACAACTGTTAGTACGGCAACTGCTCTGCCCAAATCCGCAAGAAATTGCAGAGAGTTGTGGACACAGCCCAGTCCAATACACAAACCCACTTCCCCTCCATTACGTAAAACCTTTGCAAATATTTCATTACTAGAGAGGACATGGCTTTAGGGTGAAAAGGGCACAGGTTTAGGGGGAACATTAGAGGGAACTTCTTCACTCAGAGAGTGCTGGGAGTGTGGAATGGGCTGCCATCTGATGTGGTAAATGCGGGCTTGCTCTTAACTTTTAAGAGTAAATTGGATAGATACATGGACGAGAGAGGTCTGGAGGGGTATGGGCTGGGGGCAGGTAAATGGGACTAGCAGAATAATGTTTCAGCACAGACTAGAAGGGCAGAATGGCCTGTTTTCTGTGCTGTAGTTTTCTATGGTTCTATGGTACTCCTTTTTTGCTATGTAGCCCTTGAATCTTCTACATAAAAATACTTGTTGCTCGGATTTCTGAACAGCATCAGCTGTGGGTTCTCCTCCCAGTCGCACACCTTCCTGACTTAAAAACATAGCGTTGTTTCCTGATCTCGTCGTTGCTGGGTCTAAACCTAGAAACTCCCTCCTGGTATTGGTAATTGACTTATTATTGTTACATAGACCTGGGCTGAGAAGTGGCAGATGGAGTTCAACCTGGATAAGTGTGAAGTGATACACTTCGGAAGATCAAATTTGAAGGCAGAATACAAGGTTAATGGCAGGATCCTCAGCAATGTGGAGGAACAGAGGGATCTTGGGGTCCACATCCATAGATCCCTCAAGGTTTCCGCGCAGGTCGATAGGGTTGTTAAGAAGACGTATGGAGCCTTCAATAGTCCAGAGCCGCGAGGTAATGTTGCAGCTCTTTTAAACTTTGGTTAGTGGAGTATTGTGTTCAGTTCTGGTCTCCTCATTACAGGAAGGATATGGAAGCTTTAGAGAGGGTGCAGAGGAGATTTATCAGGATGCTGCCTGGATTGGAGAGCATGTCTTATGAGGATAGGTTGAGTGAGCTCGGGCTTTTCTCTTTGGAGAGAAGGAGGATGAGAAGTGACTTGATAGAGGTGTACAAGATGATAAGAGGCATAGATCAAGTGGACAGAGACTTTTCCCCAGGACGAAAATGGCTAACACGAGGGGGTATAATTTTAAGGTGATTGGAGGAAGGTATAAGGGGGATGTCAGAGGGAAGTTTTTTACACAGAGAGTGGCGGGTGCGTGGAACACACTGCCGGCAGAGGTTGTGGGGGCAGATACATTAGGGACATTTAAAAGACTCTTAGATAGACACATGAATGATAGAGAAATGGGGGGCTATGTGGGAGGGAAGGGTTAGATAGATCTTAGAGCAGGATAGAATGTCGGCACAACATCGTACTATGCTGTACTATGCTGTAGTGTTCTATGTTCTATGTACTGAGGTACAGTGAAAAGCTTTTGTTTGCGTGCCATCCAGACAGATCATGCCATACCTCAGTACATTGAGGTAGTAAAAAGTAAACAGAATGCAGAATATAGTGTTGCAGTAACAAAGAAAGTGCAGTGCAGGAAGGCAAGGGTCATGAGGGGGTAGATTGGGAGATTAAGAGTTCATCCTCTAGCATATGAGAAGACCGTTCAAGAGTCTGATAACAGCGGGATAGAAGCTGTCCTTGAGCCTGGTGAGACGTGCTCTCAGGCTTTTGTATCTTCTGCCTGATTGGAGAGGGGAGAAGAGAGAATGTCCAGGGTGAGAGAGGTCTTTGATTATGCTGGCTGCTTTTCCAAGGAAGTGGGAAGTATAGACAGAGTCAATGGAGGGAGGCATGATGGACTGGGCTGTGTCCACAACTCTCTGCAATTTCTTGCGGTCTTGGGCAGAGCAGTTGCCGTACTAAGCCGTGATGTATCTTCATCTATACTGTGGGAGCACCTTCACCAGAAGGACTGCAGCTGTTCAAGAAGGTGAACCGCCACCAGCTTCTCAAAAGCAATTATGGATGGTCAGTTAATGCCGGCCTTGGCAACAATGCCGAGATCCCTTCAATGAAAAAAAAGAATATTCGATCATTCTTCAATCATCTATACTCATGATAACAGACTAGATTTATGGAGCCTGTGCTTATAGTTCAACACTTTCCTGCCAGTGTATGCTGTGTGGTGAATTTAAATTACACCCTTCCAAGGTAACTGCATTGAAGGGCAAGGGTTTCTTGAGAAGGTTGACATCTGACAGTATCATGTTGTACATTGCAGAGTACCAAATCTGATCAAGTGTCCTTGCCCTTCAAGAAGTCACCAGAAACACATGGCCAGCTGTCAGCCATCCTGAAACGGTAAAAGAAATTAGACAATCATATATTCATAATTTACTTTTAATTTTAGTAGCAATTAACCAGCAAGTTCATCATGATTTCAAGGTCTGACAGCTGATCATGCAGTAGCAGAGCTGCCAAGACTAAGAAGGCAGTGGCTTGCAAATTAATTTAAATCGTAAAGTTTTTATTTCTTGAGGCCTGTTAAATGCAAATGCTATTCAGAGAAACAAAGGACTGCAGATGCTGGAATCTAGGTGAAAAACACCATGATGCTGGAGGAACTCAGCAGGCCAGGCAGCCAGGCAGTCAACGTTTCGGGTCAGGACATGTGCTCCCATTCTCAATGAGCTTATTGGCAGAGGGCAGTGCATCTGCTGGCCAATGCCACCCCACTTGTGCATCAACGAGCTTCATCTACTCTGAAGCCCAACACATTGAGCAGACACTCAGTAGCCGTTGGTGTGCCCTCAGAATGAACGTGGGAAAGGTAGACCACATGCTTGGGGGCTGCTGCCTCATCCAGATGATGGTAATTCTGTGAGTGATACGGATGGCACAGTGGTCAAAATCCAGATCTAAGGAAGGATGTGCTGGCCCTGGAGAGGGTCCAGTGGAGGTTCACAAGAATGATCCCAGAAATGAAAGGGTTAACATATGAGGAGCGTTTGATGTCTCTGGGCCTGTACTTGATGGAGTTCAGAAGGATGAGGGAGGATCTCACTGAAACCTACTGAATACTGAAAGGCCTGGATAGAGTGGATGTGGAGAGGATGTTTCCATTAAATTGGTAAATTGGTTTATTATTGTCACGTATACCGAGGTACAGTGAAAAACTTTGTTTTGCATGCCATCCATACAGATCGTTTCATCACATCAGTGCATTGAGGTAGTACAAGGGAAAACAATAACAGAATACAGAATAAAGTGTTACAGTTACAGAGAAAGTGCAGCGCAGGCAGACAATAAGGTGCAAGACCTAAACAAGGTAGAGGTTAAGAGTCCATCCTATCGTACTAGGGAACCGTTCAATAGTCTTATAACAGTGGGGTAGAATCTTGTCCTTGAGCCTGGTGGTACGTGCTTTCAGGCTTTTGTATCTTCTACCCGATGGGAGGGGGGAGAAGAGAGAATGTCCGGGGTGGGTGGGGTCTTTGATTATGCTGGCTGCTTTACCAAGGCAGGGAGAAGTGTAGACAGAGTCCATGGAGGGGAGGCTGGTTTCCGTGATGTGCTGGGCTGTGTCCACAATTCTCTGTAGTTTCTTGCGGTCTCGGGTAGAGCAGTTGCCACACCAAGCCATGATGCATCCAGGTAGGATGCTTTCTACGGTGCATCAATAAAAACTGGTGATGGGTCAAAGGGGACATGCCAAATTTCTATAGGAGAGTCTAGGATCTGAGGGCACAATCTCAGAATAAAGGGGTGTTCCTTTAGAGCTGAGATGAGGAGGGATTTCTTCAGCCAGAGGGCGGTGAATCTGTGGAATTCGTTGCCACGGTGGGCAGATGAGGACAAGCCATGGGGCGTACTTAAGGCAGAGGTTGATAGGTTCTTGATTGGTCAGGGGGGTTAAGGGTTACGGGGAGAAGGAGGGAGAATGGGTTGAGAAAGAGAAATCAGACATAGTTGAATGGCAGAGCAGACTCGATGAGCCAAATGGCCTAATTCTGCTCCCATAGCACATGGTCTTACGGAGGCAGTTAGATAACAGAAGAAGCTGAGAAACTGCAGAGGGAGACTATCACCACTAAGAACTAGAATGAAGCTCATTCCAGTCAGATATCTGCCCCGTGCCTTCCTAATTTACAATAATCTGACAGGAGCCTCTTTTGACCTCTCATCTGTGGTGATGCTGCAACTGGAGGAAGCACTTACATAGAACGTAGAACATAGAACAGTACAGCACAGGAACAGGCCCTTCAGCCCACCATGTTGTGCTGAGCTAATTAAACTAGTCATTAAATGCCTAAATAAACTAATCCCTTCTGTCCATCTCCCTCCGTTCTCTGCACATTCATGTGCCTATCTAAGAGCCTCTTAATTGCCTCTATCGTATCTGCCTCCACCACCACCCCTGGCAGCGCATTCCAGGCACCCACCACCCTTTGTGTAAAAAAAACTTGCCCCGTACATCTCTTTTAAACTTACCACCTTTCACCTTGAATGCATGCCCTCTAGTATTAGGCATTTTGACCCTGGGAAAAAGATACCGGCTGCCTGCTCTATCTATGCCTCCCATAATTTTCTATCAGGTCTCCCCTCAGCCTCTGCCGCTCCGGAGAAAACAACCCAAGTTTGTCCAACCTCTCCTTATAACACATGCCCTCTAATCCAGGCAGCATCCTGGTGAACCTCTTCTGCACCCTCTCCAAAGCCTCCACATCCTTCCTGTAATGGGGCGACCAGAATTGGATGAGAGGTATGTTTCTGTTTCTATTAATGCACTCTGTACTAACTCAATGTAACTGCACTGTGTAATGAATTGACCTGTACGATCGGTGTGCAAGACAAGTTTTTCACTGTACCTCGGTACAAGTGACAATAATAAACCAATACCAATACCTATTATGTTATAGAGGCATAGTGAGTGAGTTGTCCAGCACAGGAACTGGCCTTTCCACCCACCATGTCTGTGCTGACCTATTTTGCCCATCCCGTTTGCTCCGAATTAGGACCGTGTCCTTCTGTGCCTCGTCTATTTGTGTTTGCCAAAATGCCTCTTAAAAGTGGTGACTGGATCAGATTCCACCTCCTCCTCCGACAGCGATTCCCAGATATCCTGATGCAGGGTTTCGACCTGACACGTCGTCAATTCCTCCCCTTCCTCCCCCCCCCCCCCCCCCCCCCCCCACACACACACAGACGCTGCTCGACACGCTGGGTTCCTCCAGCAGATTGTTTGTTGCTCCAGATATCAGCCACTCTCTATAAAAAAAACTGACCCCTCAGATCCCCTTTAAAACTCCTTCCTCTCACCTTAAACCCATGCCCTCTTGTTTTTGATACTGTTTTACCATGGGAGAAAAAGATTTTGACCATCTACTCTACCTATGTCTCTCATAATCGTATACTTCTAACAAGTCACACTTCAACATGCTTCGCTCCAGGAAAAACAAGCCTGAAATGATTTAATTTTGTCCACAGTACAGTTCCTGCACAGAGTTATTGAACGTGGGGTCAACAATCTGTTTCCACATATGGAGTGTACACTCTGAATGCAGCCCAGGGAGATTGAGCTGTGTGTAGTTTAACACACAGATGGTACTATGCAGGGATGTGATAAGGATTTGTTCTTCTGTTTACAGTGTATCATTATTGTGGGACTGAAATTAAAGAAAGCTCCATTTATTACCAGTCAGCCTGCACGGGGTGTGACCTAACAAGGTACACAGATGCAGTAGTGTAGTGGTTAAGTGACTGAACCAGAGGCCAGAGTTCCAGACCATTGATTCAGAAACATAAGTTCAAATCCCACCCCGGCAGCTGGAAAACTCTAATCACTCAGTAACTATCTAGTAATTCATAAATAATAATAAATCCATAAATAGTAATTCAGTAAATAGTAGCAGTCAATGTGGAACTGCTGTTAGTTGTTAAAAACCCATCCGGTTCACTGATGTCCTTCAGGGAGGGTAATATGCTGTCCTTACCTGGCCTCGTACAAAGAAAATGCTCAGTCAGATCTCAGCAGGCATGTCCCGTTCCCTTCTCCTTCTCTCCCTGAACTCCTGTAGAGTATTCTCTCTCATACAAGCCCAATAACACTCCTCTGATTCTTCTGCCTCTTACTGACACTAGGGGTAATTTGCAGCAGCCATTTAGCCTATGCGCATTTTCTGGGATGCGGGAGGAAACTGGAGAACCCAGAGAAAACCCACGCGGTCACAGGGAGAACGTGCAAACTCCACACCGGAGATCAGGATCCAACCCAGGACCTTAAATAAAACTTTGGTTATGCCGCACTTGGAGTATTGTGTGCGGTTCTGGTCGCCCCATTACAGGTAGCATGTGAAGGCTTTGGAGATGGTGCAGAAGAAGTTTACCAGGATGTTGTCTGGATTGGAGGGTATGAGCTATGAGGAGAGGTTGAATAAACTTGGATTGCTTTCTCTGGAGCATTGGAGGCTGAGGGGAGACCTGATAGAAGTTTATAAAATTATGAGAGGCGTAGATATGGTAGACAGTCAGAATCTTTTCCCCAGGATAGAAATGTCAAGTATTAGAGGGCATGCATTTAAGGAAAGAGGGGGAAAGTTCAAAGGAGATGTGAGGGGCAATTTGTTTTTACAAAGTGTGTGGTGGGTGGTTGGGATGGATCAAAGAACATAGAACATTACAGTGCGGTACAGGCCCTTCAGCCCACAATGTTGTGCCGACATTTTAACCTGCTCTAATATCTATCTAACCCTTTCCTCCCACATAGCCCTCCATTTCTGTGTCATTCGTGTGTCTATCCAAATGTCTCTTAAATGTCCCTGATGTATCTGCCCCCACAACCTCTGCCGACAGTGCATTCCGTGCACCCACCACTTTCTGTGTAAAATATTTACCTCTGACATCTCCCTTATACCTTCCTCTAATCACCTTAAAATGATGTCCCCTCATGTTAGCCATTTTCGCCCTGGGAAGAAGTCTCTGACTGTCCACTCGATCTATGCCTCTTATCATCTTGTACACCTCTATCAAATCACCTCTCATCCTCCTTCTCTCCAAAGAGAAAAGCCCTAGCTCACTCAACCTACCCTCATAAGACATGCTCTCCAATCCAGGCAGCATCCTGATAAGTCTCCTCTGCACCATCTCTAAAGCTTCCACATCCTTCCTATAATGAGGCAACCAGCACTGAACACAATACTCCAAGTGTGGTCTGACCAGAGTTCTATAGAGCTGCAACTTTACCTCACAGCTCTTGAACTCAATACCCCGACTAATGAAGGCCAACACACCATACGCTTTCTTAACAACCCTATCGACCTGCGCGGCAACCTTGAGGGATCGATGGACGCGGACCCCAAGATCCCTCTGTTCCTCCACACTGCTAAAAGTCCTGCCACTAACCTTGTATTCTGCCTTCAAATTCAATCTCTCAAAGAGTATCACTTCACACTTTTCCAGGTTGAACTCCATCTGCCACTTCTCAGCCCAGTTCTGCATCCTATCAATGTCCTGTTGTAACCTACAGCAACTTTCTACACTATCCACAACATCAGCAACCTTTGTGTCATCAGCAAACTTCCTAACCCACCCTTCCACATCCTTATCCAAGTCATTTATAAAAATCACAAAGAGCGGGGGTCCTAGAACAGATCCCTGAGGAACACCACTGGTCACTGACCTCCAGGCAGAATACGCTCTGTGTATAATCATGTCCAGGCAGAAGAGATTTAGTTTAATTTGGCATCATGTTCAGTGCAGACATTATGGGCCAAAGGGCCTGTTCCTGTGCTGTACTCTTCTGTGTTCTAACCTATGAGTATTTTGGGATGTGGGCAGAAACCGGATCATCCGGCACAAACCCACACGGTCACAGGGAAAACGTGCAAATTCCACATGAACAATGCCAGAGGTCAGGATGAAACCCTAAATTTGTGAGCTGCACTGACTTCAGAGCCACAGCAATGGGATTGACTGTGTTCCCCTCAGGCTGAAGGCAACGAGCTGCCAGAGGAAGTGGTAGAGGTGGGTGCAATAAGAATGTTTAAGACACTTGGACAGGTACATGGATAGGAAAGGTTCAGAGGGATACAGGCCAAACGCGGGTAAGTGGGACTAGCTTCGGTGGGAATCTTGGACAGTTGGGTTGAAGGGCCTGTTCACTAACAGACAATAAGCGCTGCCATTGCCAATCTTCCCATAAATATCGACATTAGCTGCAGACACTCCCTCAGTAACTCCAGCGGAGGCTGAGTCACTGATGTAAGAAGAACTGAGATCCGTAGATGTAAAGAGGGCAGGGCTCCAATTTTCAGGAGGGGCAGATATGCATCATATAATTTCATGTCATATTAAGTCAGTGATAATAAATCTGATTCTACTTCTACATTTCACTTCATCCCTGAGGCAGTTAAACCAGGGTAACAGGTATTGAAGGCTCGGCTTATTTTAACTGAAGTGTCTATTTTGCAATCAGTGACCCACATAATGAGAGAGAGCAAGACGTTGCCTTTATTTTATTCAAGATGTTTCATTATAGAAAACATAAAATTATTAAGAGATTACTTAACTCACAAAGCCGATACCTATTTAATTTTTTCTGCGCGCAACTTATTCGTTCGGTAAACTACTGGAGACATTTTGAAGAGATGATGTGTAAATGAAAATGTACTTGAAAGTTCCTTTACTTAAAAGTATTTAACTAAGATTTTGCAGTTTTTTAAAAGATTTTCAGGCACCAAAGTTAAAACTAAGGTAATAAAATGGCAAATTTCAAATTAAAGGAAAGCCAAGATGTTTAAGGAATTTTCGGAATCATTTTAAATCATTTCACTGAGGGTGGAATTTTTCACTAACCCTGATTGATAGTACTGACCTCAAACTCATTTTGTTTTCTTACGACATAAAACGAGGCCATTCGCTCCTCATCTATGTTGCCCCTCAGAGCAATCCCATAATCCCATTCCCCCACTTATTTCCCTGCCACCTACTTAGAACACAGAACAGTACAGCACAGGAACAGGCCCTTCCGCCCACAATGTCTGCACTGAACATGATGCCAAATTAAACTAAATCCCTTCTGCCTGCACGTGGTCCATCTCCCTCCACTCCCTGCACATTCATGTGTCTGTCTAAAAGCCTCTTAAACACCACTATCGTATCTGCTTCCACCACCACCCCTGGCAGCCTGTTCCAGGCACCCACCGCTCTCTGTGTAAAAAAACTTGCCCCACACATCTCCCTTAAACTTTCCCCTTCTGACCTTAAATGCATGTCCTCTAATAGTTGACATTTCTACCCTGGGAAAAGGATTCTGAGTGTCTACCCTATCTATGCCTCTCGTAATTTTATAAACTTCTATCAGGTCTCCCCTCAGCCTCTGACACTCCAGTAAAAAAACAAGTTTGGCTAAACTTTCCTATTAGCTCATACTCTTTAATCCAGGCAGCATCCTGGTGAAACTCTTCTGCACACTCTCCAAAGCCTCCACATCCTTCCTGTGATGCAGCGACCAGTCACATCCTGTCACATGCCCAGCAACCCCCACCCTGATTCTTCTCTCTCCCACCAACACTAGAAGTAACTTACAGTAACCAATTAACCTACCTGCCATCACATCTTTGGGATGTGGGAGGAAACTGGAGCACTCGGAGGAAACCCACGTGGTTGCAGAGACAACAATGCAAACTCCACACAGACAGAACCAGAGGTTAGGATCATACCTGGATCCAATGCAGCGTAATGGTCAGGGCTGTTTCTGCTGGGCAAGGAAATCAAGATTTGTCTCTGGAGTGAGGTGTTAAGACAAAGCCATACCAAAATACTCCCCATTGTTCTGTCCCCACATTTTCCCCTCAATCAACATCACTAAAACACAAAACTGGTTACATTAAGATAAGATAAGGTTTCCTTATTAGTCACATGTACATCGAAACACACAGTGAAATACATCTTTTTGCGTAGAGTGTTCTGGGGGCAGCCCACAAGTGTCGCCACACTTCCGGTGCCAACGTAGCACGCCCACAACTTCCTAACCCGTACGTCTTTGGAATGTGGGAGGAAACCGGAGCACCCGGAGGAAACTCACGCAGACACGGGGAGAACGTACAAACTCCTTACAGACAGCGGCAGGAATTGAACCCGGGTTGCTGGCAATGTAAAGTGTTATACTAACCACTACACTACCGTGCCTGCCCCAGTAGAATTTACTGCCCAGGAGGAGGCCATTCAGCCCATCATAGCCCTGCTGGATAACAGTTTACTCCCACTTCCCAGCCCTCAGTCTGTAGCCCTGCAGTTTACTGCTTTCAAGTGTATGGTTTACATGTTGTGAGCGGTTCTGCCTCCCTTTCAATCAGTGAATTCCAAAACCTCTCCACCTTTTTTCCACTACTTTCCTTCGCCCGTCTGCCAAGTAACCCAAGTCTATGTGGCCTAGTTTAACCTACAATCCCGACGACACATTGCTGTTAGTGGGAGCTTGGTATGTGCCAGTTGGTGACTGCATTCTCTAAATTGCAGTAGTGACCGCACTCGAAAAACTGTGAAGCTCTTCGGGATGTCCCGATGTCCCAAGGAAGGAGGTGTGGTGCAGGAAGGTCCTTCTTGTCCTTTGCTTTGGCCATGTTCTAACGGAGTGCTGGAGCAGGGTCCCAGCTTGGATAGTCTCCTGGGATCCCGTGCCCCTCCTGCACTGATCTTGCCATGGCTTTCGGCAGTTTTTCCTCTTCTGCCAATGATATTGTTCCCTCTACATCACAGCACACCACATTCGCCAGGGAATCTCATTCACCTTTCCTTTGCTATACTGAAGTTCCTAAAAGTGAAAGAAAATCATCGAACAGAGGACATGGAACAGTGCAGCACAGGAACGGGCCCTTCGGCCCACCATGTCTGTGCCGAACACGATGCTGAATTAAACTACATCTCTTCTGCCTTCACGTATTGGTATTGGTATTGGTATTGGTTTATTATTGTCACTTGTACCGTGGTACAGTGAAAAGCTTGTCTTACAAATCAATCGTACAGGTCAATTCCTTACACAGTGCAATTACATTGAGTTAGTACAGAGTGCATTCAGGTAGTACAGGTAAAAACAATAACAGTACAGAGTAAAGTGTCACAGCTACAGAGAAAGTGCAGTGCAATAAGGTGCAAGGTCACAACAAGGTAGATCGTGAGGTCAGAGTCCATCTCATTGCTTAAGGGAACCGTTCAATAGTCTTATCACAGTGGGGTAGAAGTTGTCCTTAAGTCTGGTGGTACGTGCCCTCAGGCTCCTGTATCTTCTACCCAATGGAAGAGGAGAGAAGAGAGAATGTCCCGGGTGGGTGGGGTCTTTGATTATGCTGGCTGCTACACCAAGACAACGAGACTCTGAAGGAGGGGAGGCTGGTGTCCATGATGCGCTGAGCTGTGTCCACAACTCTCTGCAGTTTCTTGTGGTCCTGGGCAGAGCAGCTGCCGTACCAAGCCATGATGCATCCAGATAGGATGCTTTCTAAGGTGCATCGATAAAAGTTGGTGAGAGTCACATCCCTCCGTTCCCTGCATGTCCATATGTCGAACAGCCTCTTAAACACCACAATTGTATCTGCTTCCACCACCACCCTTGGCAGCCTGTTCCAGGCACCCACCGCTCTCTGTGTAAAAAAAACTTGGCCTGCACACCTCCCTGAAACTTTCCCCCTCTCACCTTAAATGCATGTCCTTCAGTGTTTGACACGTCTACCCTGGGAGAAAGATTCTGGCTGTCTGCCCTATCTATGCCTCTCATGATTTTATAAGTTGGAAGGAGATTCGGCAGGGAAATGTCTTTGACCCTTAAGCATTGACTGTTTCTCCCTCCACAGACGCTGCCTAACCCACTGAGTATTATAACTATGTTTTTATTTCAGATTTCCAACATCTGCGGTATTTTGATTTTCAGAAAGCAGGAAGCTCTCAGTGCGCTTGACAGCATCATTTTTATTCCTTCACAGGATACAACGTCAGTGTTTATTGCCCATCTCTGTCTCCCTGTTGAATTGAGGGGGCAGATATGAGTCAATCACACCAGTGGGTCAGGAGTTACATATCGGCCAGGCCAGTCCTTAGCAGATTTCCCTCCTTCAAGGGCATGACTGAACCAGGTAACAATCCACAGTTACCAGTACTGAGCCTACTGTTTATAATCTTTATATATTTTAAAAATTCAATTACATTAATTTAAACAGCGATGTGGGTTCAATTCCCACCGCTGTCTGTGAGGAGTTTGTACGTTCTCCCAGTGTGTCTGCATGGGTCTCCTCCGGTTTCTTCCCACATTCCAAAGACGTTCGGGTTAGGAAGTTGCGGGCGTGCTATGTTGGCGCCAGAAACATGGCGACACTTGCGGGCTGCCCCCCAGAACACTCTACGCAAAAAGATGCATCTCACTGTGTGTTTCGATGTACATGTGACTAATAAAGAAATTTATCTAAAAATACTCCCTCAGCTCCCAGGATGGGATTCAAACTCATGTCTCTGGATCTAACGGCCCAGATGCCTGGGTTAGTGGTCCAGTAATATAACCACTGGAGACGTAACAGTCTGCAGATGCTGGAATCTGGACCCACAAAAAACAAGAAGTTGGAGGAACTCAGCGGGTCAGGCAGCATCTGTGGAGGGAAATGGACAGTCGATGCTTTGGGTTGAGACCCTTCATCTGGTCTGAAAGATAGAGGGGGTATAGCTGGTAGAAAGAGGTGAGGGGAAGGAGTGGAGCAAGAGCTGGCAACCAATCTAGGTGAGGAGGGGTGCTGTGGTTACAAATCTGGGTGAGAATCTAACCATTGTACTCCCTGTGAAGCAATAAGAAGGGTCAATGTTGCAGGTTTATAACCTAGCATCAGAATGGGGAAAAGTTTTCTCAGAAATTCCTCCTAGGTCACAAAATGTCTGCAGTCTGTTCCCTTCTTTCCAAGATTCAGTTGCATTGACTTCAATGCAAACGCCTTTTGGGGATGAAGTGCAATGTGTTTCTAGTAGGTGGTGTGAAGCTCGGCGGTAACACTGCCTTTCAGTTTCAAGTCCCACGATGGAGATTTGGGTCCAATATCTAAACCAACTCTCCGAGGGAGTGATGCACTGTTGGAGGTGCAATCTTTCCAAAGGCACGTTATACTGAGGTCTCATCTTCCTCTGTATGTGGAGGTGAATGATTTCATGGCACAGTTTTGGAGGGAGCTGCTCAACATTTATCCTCCAATTGACTATGAACTCCGACGGATAATCTGGTCACAAGATATTTTTATGAGTTCTTGCTGTGTACAGAATGGCTGTTCCTAATAGTGACCACACTATTGCAAGAATGTGTCAAAAATACTCCTTAAATTGCAAAATTGGGACTGTGTTACCAGACTTCCCTGGTGCTGAAAACCTAATTCTGAGTGAAGGATTTGAACATGAGGGGGTACTGTGGCTGCGTCACAGTGGGTGAGAATGAGCACTGGAGAGTTAGTGAGGAAGTCGGTCTCTATCCCATGGGAGAAGGGCCGAAGCAGACGGCAACCATCATCTGCTCCACTTACACCGTGTAGCAAAGGTGCAGGGGTTGTGAAAATCACATCACCCACTCTGCTTCACCACAGTGGGAGGCAACTTCACAGTGGCCTGGAGAAATATCTTTGACCTTCGGGGGAAGGTGACCACTACAGGGTATCCCCTGCATTATGGCAGTTTGGGTGATGTAGATTTGCCCATATGAAATTCACAAATCACTACCAAAAAATCTGAGATACGGAATAAAGATTTGTTCTTAGGGAATCTATGAGAAAAAAAGTAAACACAAAATGTATAAAGAGAACTGGACTAGTTTACCAGTGACAATGATTGCAGTGTGCTGGTTCACAGTGGGACGCCACTTGAGGGATTTGCTTTGGAAACTGACAAGGCAATCTCTTCTATTGGTACTTGTACAATGATACTTTATCAAACAATGTAACATCCAATTCCAGCTAATTAAAACAACCCTTTCTCTTCTGCCCACAATACAATCAGAATTCCCTTGCTTATCGACTGTGCATCCAGCAAGGTATTATTGCCGAGAGAAAAACTTCCCAAAGGAATTCACCTCAAAGATGCCCAGCAAAATCAAAGACCCCACCCACCCCGGATATTCTCTGTTCTCCCCTCTCCCATTGGGCTGAAGATACAAAAGCCTGAAAGCACATGCCACCAGGCTCAAGGACAGCTTCTATCCCGCTGTTATGTCAATTGAACTGTCCCCTAGTATGATAAGATGGACTCTTGACCTCACAATCTACCTCGTTATGGCCTTGCACCTTATTGTCTGCCTTCACTGCACTTTCTCTGTAACTGTTACAAATTTATTCTGTACTCTGTATTGTTTTACTCTGTACTACCTCAATGCACTGTGTAATGAATTGACCTGTACGAACGGTATGCAAGACAAGTTTTTCACTGTACCTCAGTACATGTGACAATAATAAACCAATACCAATCTCCATTTATAACATGGGATTCAATGGGAAAAGGGGGTTTGCATTTTAAAATCGGTAACAAAATCTGGATATAGAACATAAAACCCCTTTTCCCATTGAATCCCATGTTATAAATGGAGATTGGTATTGGTTTATTATTGTCACATGTACCTTTCGGCCATGATATCTCTGCCAACCATGATGCCAAATGAACCTAATCCCATCTGCCTGCAAGGATCCACATCCCTCCATTCCCTTCATGTTCATGGGTCTGTCTAAATGCCTCTTAAACACCACTATCGTGTCTGCTTCCACCACCTCCCCTGGCAGCCCGTTGCAGGCACCCACCATAAAACTGTGTAAAAAAAAAACTTGCCCCACACATCTCCTTTAAACTTTCCCCCTCTCGCCTTAAAGCTATGTCCTCTAGTACTTGACATTTCTACCCTGGGAAAAAAGATTCTGACTGCCTACCCCGTCTGTGCCTCTCAGAATTTTATAAATTTCTGTCAGGTCTCCTCTCAGCCTCCTACACTCCAGAGAAAGCAACCCAAGTTCATCCAACTTCTCCTTATAGCTCATACTCTCTAATCCAGGCAGCATCTTGGTGAACCTCTTCTGCACCCTCTCCAAAGCCTCGAAATCCTTCCTGTAATGGGGTGACCAGAAATGCACACAATACTCCAACTGCGGCCCAACCAAAGTTTTATACATCTGCAACATGACTTCCTGACTCGTATACTCAATGGCCCGACCAATGACAGCAAGTATGCTGTACGCCTTCTTCACCACCTTATCTACATGTGTTGCCACTTTCAGGCAACCATAGGCTTGGACCCAAGATCCTTCTGTACATTCGAGTTCCTAAAAAGGAGAGGAAAAAACTTCGGAGAACTCGAGGGCTTCGGTTCAGAGGACTACTGAGCAGCTAAGATTTTTCTGTTTATCACTTTTATTAGGGTTTTAAGTGTAAGGGTTAGTTTTTGTTAGGGTTTTAAGTGCAAGGGTTAGATTTTTATAACTTTCTTTAGTAAGTGTTTTAAAAGTTTTTTTTCTAACTAGTCGAGTGGGGGCTGGACTGCGCAGGCGCAGCGCGGGCAGCTTAAAAAGCAAACAGCCTGTAGATCGGGCAGCGTCAGAGCAGGCAGCAGAGTGAGAGGCAGCTGAGTGGTCGGGCTTTGGCTCAAGGGGCTTCAGCGTGAAGGGGCAAGGAGGGTAAGTAGCTGGTAAGTAGTTAAAGGTAAGGTTTACCTGTTGTCTATTATAGATTTGTAGGTGGGATTAACTAGGGAAAAAAGAAAGGTAGTCAGATGGAGGACATGGTCATATGCTGCAGCTGTTTGATGTGGAAACTCGTGGACCTTGCTGCGGTCCACGATGGCCACATCTGCAGTAAGTGCTTGAGGCTGGACGAACTTCGGCTCAGAGTTGATGAGCTGGAGTCGCAGCTACAAACACTGCGCAGCATAAGGGAAGGAGAGAGTTATGTAGACACGGTCCATCAGGTGGCAGTCACCCCCCTTAGAGCAGGTACATCTGAGGTTCAGGATGCAGATAGAATGGTGACGGTCAGGGGAGGGAAGAGGAAGAAGAAGTCAGACAGGCAGACAGAGAAGGAACCCGGGAGGCTGTTCCCCTCAGTAACAGGTTTTCCGTCTTGGAGGCTGTTGAGGGGGATGCAGGGGCCTAGCTGCAGTTACCAGGTCTCTGGCACTGGGACTGGTACTGCTGCTCAGAAGGGAAGGGTGGGAAAGAGACATGTAGTGATAGGGGACTCGATAGTCAGGGAAACAGACAGGAGGTTCTGTGGCAGTGAGCATGAATCCCGGATGGTATGTTGCCTCCCACATGCCAGGGTCCGGGATGTCACTGATCGGGTCCACAGGATTCTTGAGCGGGAGGGAGAGCTGCCAGAAGTTGTGGTCCATGTTGGCACCAACGACATAGGTAGGAAGGGGGATGAGGTCCTGAAGAGTGAGTTCAGGGAGCTAGGCAGAAAATTGAGGAACAGGACCTCAAGGGTAGCAATCTCGGGATTGCTGCCGGTGCCATGCGATAGTGAAGGAGGAGGTGGCAGATAAATGCGTGGCTGAGAAGTTGGTGCAGGAGGGAGGGTTTTAGATTTCTGGATCATTGGGATCTCTTCTCGGGAAGGTGGGAGCTGTACAGAGAGGACGGGTTACACCCGGACCAGAAGGGGGCCAATATCCTTGCGGCGAGATTTGCTAGGGTGGTACAGGACGGTTTAAACTAGTTTGTGAGGGGGAAGGGAACCGGAGGAGTAGGTCAGAGGAAGAAGGGGATGGGGGAAAGTTAGATCAAACAGGTAGAGAGGCCTTAGGGAAGGAGAAGCAGAATACAGGCTATAAAAGTAGTAAGGTAGATGGACTGAAGTGTGTTTACTTAAATGCAAGAAGTGTCAGGAATAAGGGAGATGAACTGAGGGCTTGGATAAGTATGGGGGACTATGATATTGTGGCTATTACTGAGACGTGGCTGACGTCAGGGCAGGACTGGATATTGAATATTCCTGGTTTTCGGTGTTTTAAGAGGGATAGGGAAGAGGGGAGAAGAGGAGGAGGGGTGGCGATACTGGTCAGGGACACTGTTACGGCTGTGGAAAGGATGGATGTTGTAGAAGGATCATCTCTAGAGTCCGTATGGGTGGAATTAAGGAACAAGAAAGGAGCAGTTACTCTACTAGGAGTATTCTATAGGCCCCCCGGTAGCAGTAGAGGTATAGAGGAGCAGATTGGCAGGCAGTGTTTGGAGAGAAGCAAAAATAACAGGGTTGTTATAATGGGAGACTTCAACTTCCCAAATATAGACTGGAACCTGCTTAGTGCCAAAGGTTTAGATGAGATGGAATTTGTTAAATGTGTCCAGGAGGGATTCCTGACGCAGTATGTTGACAGGCCGACTAGAGGGAATGCCATGCTAGATCTAGATTTAGGAAATGAACCGGGACAGGTGAAGGATCTACTGGTGGGTGAGCATTTGGGGGACAGTGACCATTGCTCCATAACCTTTAAAATTGTCATGGACAGGGACATGTGCAGAGAGGACAAGAGGTTTTTCAATTGGGGAAGGGCGAACTATGAGGCTATAAGGAGAGAACTTAGGAGTGTAAATTGGGATGTCCTTCTTGAAGGGAAATGTACCATGGAGATGTGGTCGATGTTCAGGGATCTTATGCAGGATGTTAGGGATAAATATGTCCCGGTGAGGCAGAGAAGGAATGGCAGGGTGAAGGAACCGTGGGTGACGAGAGAGGTGGAACGACTTGTTAGGGAGAAGAAGGTTGCGTACATTAGGTATAAGCAGCAAGGTTCAGACAGGGCCCGTGAGGAATATAGAGTAGCGAGGAAGGAACTTAAGAAAGGACTGAGGAGAGCTAGAAGGGGACATGAAAAGGCGTTGTGGCTAGTAGGGTTAAGGAAAATCCCAAGGCCTTTTTCACGTACGTGAAGGGTAGGAGGATGGCTAGGGTAAAGGTAGGTCTGATTAAAGACAAAGGTGGGAGAATTTGCCTGGAGGCGGCGGAAGTGGGAGAAGTTCTCAATGAATACTTCGGTATTCACCAAGGAGAGGGGTCTTGATGACACGGAAGGGGAGTGCTGGTAAGGGTAAGGTTCTCGAGGTTGTAGATATCAAGAGAGAGGATGTGTTGAAGTTGTTAAATAATATTAAGACAGATAAATCTCTGGGGCCTGACGGGATTTTCCCCAGGCTGCTTCGAGAGGCGAGGGAGGAGATTGTTGAACCGCTGGTAAGGATCTTTGAGTCCTCGTTGTCCACGGGGATGGTGCCGGAGGACTGGAGGGTGGCGAATGTTGTCCCCTTGTTCAAAAAAAGTAGTAGGGATAGTCCAGGGAATTACAGACCCGTGAGTCTCACGTCTGTGGTGGGTAAGCTGTTAGAAAGGATTCTAAGGGATAGGATCTATGAACACCTAGAGAATCATGGACTGATTAGGGACAGCCAGCATGGCTTTGTGAAGGGAAGATCTTGCCTCACAAGCCTAACAGAGTTCTTTGAGGAGGTGACGAGGAAGATTGATGAGGGTGGTGTGGTGGATGTGGTCTATATGGATTTTAGTAAGGCGTTTGATAAGGTTCCTCGTGGTAGGCTTCTTCAGAAGGTCAGAGGCCAAGGGATCCAGGGAAGCTTGGCTGTGTGGATTAGGAATTAGCTTGCCTGTAGAAAGCAGAGGGTTGTGGTGGAAGGAGTGCCCTCAGATTGGAGGGCAGTGACTAGTGGTGTCCCGCAGGGATCGGTTCTGGGACCTCTACTTTTTGTGATACTTATAGATGACTTAGATGAGGGGGTGGAAGGCTGGGTTAGTGAGGTGGTACACTTTGGAAGGACAAACTCCAGGGCAGAGTACAGGGTCAATGGCAAGGTACTTGGCAGTGTAGAGGAGCAGAGGGATCTGGGGGTTCATATTCACAGTTCACTGAAAGTTGCCTCACAGGTGGATGGAGCAGTTAAGAAGGCCAATGGGATGTTAGCTTTCATAAATCGTGGGATTGAGTTTAAGAGCCACGAAGTGATGATGCAGCTTTACAAAACTCTAGTTAGACCACACTTAGAGTACTGTGTTCAGTTCTGGTCGCCGCATTATAGGAAGGATGTGGAGGTGTTGGAGAGGGTGCAGTGGAGATTTACTAGGATCCTGCCTGGATTAGAGAGTATGGAATATGACGAGAGGCTTAAGGTGCTAGGGCTTTATTCACTGGAAAGGAGAAGGATGAGAGGAGACATGATAGAGGTACATAAAATATTGAGAGGAATAGATAGAGTAGACAGTCAGCGCCTCCTTCCCAGGGCACCAATGCTCAAGACAAGAGGGCATGGCTTTAAGGTTATGGGTGGGAGGTTCAGGGGAGATGTCAGAGGGAGGTTTTTCACCCAGAGAGTGGTTGGTGCATGGAATGCACTGCCTGGGGTGGTGGTGGAGGCAGATACATTGGACAGGTTCAAGAGTTTGTTGGATAGGCACATGGAGGAATGTGAGATAGAGGGATATGCAGGAGGAAAGGGTTAGGTAGTGTGAGGGTGGTCTGATGGATGGCACAACATAGTGGGCCGAAGGGCCTGTTTTGTGCTGTATGGTTCTATGGTTCTATGGTTCTAAGGGTGCTGATGGTATTTGGACTTCCTCATTCCTGGTCTTGCTGCCGTAAACTTTGCTGTAAGTCTTTATACATCAACAGCTTTTCCAACAAGCACCCGCCAAAATTGTAAAACATGCCCAAGAAATTCCAAGCCCACATCTCACCGCAGACTCCTGCTGCAACCCCCAGAGGGCAGTGCATACCAGGCCACCATCCAGTCAGGCGTGGACGGACAAGGTTTGCTGAGATGTCCATGCCTGTAACCCTTTGTCCTAAATACTTAAGAATTAAAACATTTAATCCAAGCACATAGGAATGGGTCTGGCTTAACCTTAACTGAGCTGGAAGCAGAAGTCATGGAGGTAGAAGGAGAGATCTAGCTAACAATGCATGCATTCACAAGGTGTTTTTCTCCTAGGACAAGGGAACAGATATTGAATGAATCTAATTGGTTTATTATTGTCACATGTATTGAGGTGCAGTGAGAAACCTTGTTTTGCATGCCATCCATACAGATCATTTCATTACACAGTGCATTGAGGTAGTACAAGGGAAAACAATAACAGAATGCAGAATAAAGTGTTACAGTTACAGAGAAAGTGCAGTGCAGGCAGACAATAAGGTACAAGGCCATAACGAGGTAGATTGTGAGGTCAAGAGTCCATCTTATTGTACCAGGGAACCATTTAATAGTCTTATATCAGTGGGGTAGAAGCTGTCCTTGAGCCTGGTGGTACGTGCTTTCAGGCTTTTGTATCTTCTGTCTGATGGGAGAGGGGAGAAGAGAGAATGTCCAGGGTGGGTGGGGTCTTTGATTATGCTGGCTGCTCTACCCAGGCAGCAAGAAGTGTAGACAGAGTCCACAGAGGGGAGGCTGGTTTCTGATGTGCTGAGCTGTGTCCACAGCTCTCTGCAGTTTCTTGTGGTCTCGGGCAGAGCAGTTGCTGTACCAAGCCGTGGTGCATCCAGATAGGATGCTTTCTATGGTGAAATGATAAAAATTGGTGAGGGTTAAAGAAGGCATACCAAATTTCTTTAGCCTCCTGAAGAAGTAGAGGTGATTCCATCCCTCGAGCTTGTATTCAATGACATCACAAATGGCTTGTATATGAACTCCAATTCCATCTAACCCTGGATACCCAACAACTTACGAAGATCTACTGGTATCGGCTGGGCCCCAGCAGTGAGTTTACAGATCTCCAGCACACTGTGTGTGAAGTCAGCATCCTGAAGAGCCTGGCTCTCATTTTAGTGTACTGGGTACCCAGCTCTACCAGATAGGATAGTCTCTCTGTCCCATATATTAAACCCTTCAATTACATTTGCCCTTAATACAACCCTGGTCTCTGGAAACACTCGGCAGTTCAGGCAGCATCTGTGGAGAGAGAAACAAGAGTCGAAGGCCTTTCATCAAAATGGGACCGGAACAGGTTTTTGCAACCTGTTCTCATATTTTACTCCTTTTGGCCTCAGTGTTGTTCTGGAGAATCTGCCAAGGCTGAAGTGGATTCCCTGAATCACCGTGCACAAAGCTGAACATGATGCGCACATTATGGATCTTTCACGTAGATTAATGGGGTCAGGCAGCTCACTAAAAAGAATGAGTACCATCCAAGCAGTGAGAGCAGATCCTTCAAGGGACTGGCGTCTCCAGTGGTTCTGGAGACAAAATTGGAAAATGCTGGAGGTACTCAGCAGGTCAGACAGCATCCGTGGAGAGAAAACTCAGAGTTAATGTTTCAACCTTTCATAAAAACTCTTGGAAATTTTAATATGTTGCTCCTAATTTTTGATCCATTGCAGTATGTGTCTTGGATAATAGCCAGGATTGTTGAGGGTTACCAGTCTATGAAGGAACTTCTCAGCAGTAAAAATTCTCACCCAATTACCTTCCGGGATATGGCTAATATCAGTTCATGGTGGTCTCCATTCCGAGCAACTGCAATTTTCTGACCTGGAAGGTTTGGAGCACACGGCTCATAGCCCCACCTCAGTAACAGAAAGCAGAAATATTGTGTCTTGCTTGAATTCTGATTTCTGTTCTTAAAAAACAATGCATCTTGTCAGTCAGTTAAGCACCAGCCACCCTTGCTGGTGAACATAACAAAAAATCTTACAACAAAATTTCAAAGAAGAATAACAAAGTTCCTCTATTTCCTCCTCAACGTTTATCCTTCAGGTAAACCCCAAAGCAGATTATCTGGCAATTTCACATCGTTGCTTGTACGAGCTTGTTACATAAGTTGGGTTGCCATGTTCCCTGTGTTAGAGCACACCCTGCACTTCAAGAAGAACTTTTAGCTTTGTCATTGATGTGGAAGGGAAACTTGCCTTCAGAACCTGCCTATCTTTCGTTTTCTCTCACCTTTGCTCTTTCTTACATACTTCCTGAGAATCGATTTCCAATTTAAATACCCCCAGGATTCACAACTGAATTCAAAACTACCAGTGGAAAGCAGTCTGAAATTGTAAGGGCACTGTACAACTGAGTCTACAATTCCTGCTTGCTTCCCCTCCCACCCTGAGGTGAGTATCTTGATCTCCACCCAAAACAGATTAAGCAGCTCAGCACAATCCACGACTGAGTCTTGTCCTACTGACTCACAGTTGGAACCTGATTCTTTCTATCTCACATGCACCCCTCAAACCTGCCCTTTATAATTTCAAATTTACTCACATAGTTGACTCCCAGAAACACTTGATCCGAGCCACACCCTGTCTGTGTATTCAGTGTATTGGTATAGCTTTTGTTTTGAAAAGTGATATATTTAACTCTTCAGTAAATTAGAACTCCCTTAATAGTTGAATATTAGATCAATGGTAGATATTAAGAATGTACTTATCTATAATGATCCTATTTACCAGCTAATATTAATATTAGGTCTCCCTTAACAGTTGAATTCTAGTAAGAGTAGGGCATTCGGCCCACGGTACCTGTGGCAGCTTGACCATCTTGACCTAACAATCTACCTTGTTTGACCTTGCACTTTATTGTCTACCTGCACTGCACTTCCTCTGTAGCTGTGACACTTTACTCTGTATTCCATTATTGATTTTACCCTGTACTACCTCAATGCACTGTGTAATGAATTGATCTGTACGATCTGTATGCAAGACAAGTTTTTCACTGCACCTCGGTACAAGTGATAATAATAAACCAATTCCAATACCAATACCAGCTCTTTGAAAGAACAATTCAATTATAGACTCTCCCCTGCACATACCAAAGCAATTCAATCTCTTTATAAGACGATATCCATGACTTTTTGAAAGCTGCTTTGGAATCTGCTTCCACCATCCTTTTAGGCAGTATAGTCATAGAACATATAGAACACAGAACATTACAGCACAGTACAGGCCCTTCAGCCCACAATGTTGTGCCGACATTTTATCCTGCTCTAAGATCTATCTAACCCTTCCCTCCCACATAGCCCCCTATTTTTCTATCATTCATGTGTCTATCTAAGAGTCTCTTAAATGTCCCTAATATATCTGCCCCCACAACCTCTGCCGGCAGTACGTTCCACGCACCCACCACTTTCTGTGTAAAAAACTTACCTCTGACATCCCCCTTATACCTTCCTCCAATCACCTTAAAATGATGTCCCCTCGTGTTAGCCATTGTCACCCTGGGAAAAAGTCTCTGACTGTCCACTCGATCTCTGCCTCTTGTACACCTCTCATCCTCCTTCTCTCCAAAGAGACAACCTTGGTCATCCAAGATTGTCTATTTTCTCCTTTTAAATCCCCTTTGTGTGAAACAAGGTTTCCTCGAGACACAGGAGACCGCAGGTGCAACACACAAAATGCTGGAGGAACTCGACGGGTCAGGCAGCATCTGGTTGGAGGGGAATGGGACAGCTGAGGTTTCGAGTTGAGACCCTTCATCTGGACTGTAGAGTAGAGGGGAGATAGCCATTATAAAGAGGTGGGGGGGAGGGGGGAGCAAGAGCTGGCAGGTGATAGGTGGATCCAGGTGAGGTGATAGGCAGACGGAGGAGGGGAGGGTGGGAATAGTGACAGAGTTTGGGAGGTGATAGGTGGAGGTGACAAAGGGCTGAAGATGGAATCCGATAGGAGAGGAAGGCGGAAGGTGAAACCAAATAAGGGAGGTGGGGAGGGGACCCAGTGGGAGGGGTGTGCATGGGTGACGGGCAGATGGACTGGGCGGAGGAGGGGAAAGAACCAGGGTGATGGGGGGGGGGGGCTGGGGTGGGTGTAGGAGGAACTGGGTAGATCAGGAGGAGAGAGAAAAGGAACAAGAGTGGGGAGCAGATTACCGGAAGTTGGAGAATTCAGTGTTGATGCCGTCGGGTTGGAGACTGCCCAGGCGGGATATGAGGGGCTGTTCCTTTAGTTTGCGTTTAGCCTCATCCCGGCAGTGGAGGAGGCCGAGGACAGGCAGGTCAGTGAGGGGAATGGGGAGGAGAGTTAAAATGGCCGGCAACTGGGAGATCCCGGCAGTCACGGCGGATGGAGTGAAGGTGATCTGCGAAGCGGACACACAGCTCTCAAACTCCTAGTCTGATTCTGATTGTCTTCGCAGTGCCGACAGCACCCACTCCGAGACTGCCCTCCGTCCAGCGACAGCACCCACCCTGAGACTGCCCTCCGTCCAGCGACAGCACCCACCCTGAGACTGCCCTCCGTCCAGCGACAGCACCCACCCTGAGGCTGCCCTCCGTCCAGCGACAGCACCCACTCTGAGACTGCCCTCCATCCAGTGACAGCACCCACCCTGAGACTGCCCTCCGTCCAGCGACAGCACCCACCCTGAGACTACCCTCCATCCAGCGACAGCACCCACTCCGAGACTCGCATTCCAGGCATCCACCACTCTCTCAGTAAAAAACGTACCCCTCACGACTTTTCTGAACCTACCCCTTCTCACCTTAAATGCATGCCCTCTGCTATTGGATCGCTCAATAATGGGAAAAAGATATTGCTTGTCCACCCTATCTATGCCCCTCATAATTTTATACACTTCCAACAGATCACCCCTCAGCCTCCGCTGCTCCAGAGAAAAGAGCCCAAGTTTGTCCGTCTCCTGATAACACATGCCCTCTAATCCAGGCAGCATCCCAGTAAACCTCCTCTGCACCCTCTCTAAAGCCTTGACGTCCTTCCTGTAGTGAGGTGACCAGAACTGCACGCAATACTCTAAATGCGGCCTAACCAGAGCTCTTTAGAGATGCAGCATAACTTCTTGACTCCTATACGCAATACCCCGATTAATAAATGCAAGCATTCCATAAGCCTTCTTAACCACCCTGTCTACCTGTGTAGCCACTTTCAACGAGTCATGGACTTGCACCCCAAGGTCTCTTGGTCTTACATCTTGAAATGATCGGTATGGATGGCATGCAATAGAGTTTTTCACAGTATCTCGGTACATGTGACAATAATAAACCAATTACTTATTGGAGGAGCCTTGGCAAATAACTGCGGTGCATTTTGGTAGCCACTGCAGCCACAGTACACTAGCAGTGGAGTCAATGGCTGTTTACGGTAGTGGATGGGTCACCAATCACATGGGCTGCTTTGACCTGGATGCTGTTGAGCTCCTTGAGAGTTCATCCAGGCAAGTGGAAGATGTTCCAACCCACTCTTGACCTTGGCCTTAGAGTTGGTGGAAAGGCTTTGGGTGTCAGGAGGTAGGTCCCCTGATCCCGATTACTGGCCAGCGTTGAAGGTGTACTGGACGTTGTCCTGGATAGGTTTCAGGACCTGCAGGAACTATAGCACTGGTATTCTGCAGGGTGGCATTGTAACACTGAGGTTTCATGGATATAGTTTCAGCAGCTGCAGTATTGGTGCCACACCCAACACAAAGGCATGGGTGGATCAAAGGATCAGTCATCAAGATGCACACTGTGAGGTTTTAGAGCCTGCAGTACAAAGAGAAAACGCTGGAGATATTCAGCAGGTCTGACAGCATTTGGAGGGAGAGAGTAAGAGAGTAACTGAGCTGACATTTCAGGCGGATGGCCTGTCATTGAAAGTAGGAACTGTGAGGGATCAGGCTGCAGAGGAGGGGTGGAGAGAACGGAATAGGGTGGAGATCAGGAGAAACTGAAGTATAAGGCGGTGATGGTGCTGACGGGTGTTGGAGGCTTGTTTAATCATCGGCTGATCCCTCCAAAGGAGATGTAAGTAGAAGGAAGGTGAATGGACACAGGAGCGAAAAACATAATGTTCGAATTGTGAAGTGCTGGTGCTCAAAATCTGAAATAAAAGCAAAAAGTTGAAGTACGCAGCAAGTCAGGCAGCATCTGTGGAGAGAGAGAAACCAAGTTAATGTTACAAGTTAGGACTGGTCAGTCCTGACACCTAGCGAGAAGTTCTGATGCACCTTGGTTTAAATGACCATCCACTAATCTTCTAACTATGATCCATTGTTCGAGATTCTCCAATTAGTGAAAACATCTCGACATGTTCCCTGTCCTACCCTTCAGGATCTTACCTTAGTCAGCAGCATATGTTCTGAAATGATCTGTATGGATGGCACGCAAAACAAAGTTTTTCACTGTAAGATGATATCTTTATTAGTCACATACATCGAAACACACAGTGAAATACATCTTCTTGCATAGTGTTCTGGGGGCAGCCCACAAGTGTCGCCACGCTTCCGGCATCAACATAGCATAACTTCCTAACCTGTATGTCTTCGGAATGTGGGAGGAAACTGGAGCACCCGGAGGAAACCCACGCAGACACGTGGAGAACGTACAAACTCCTTGCAGACATTGGCCGGAATTGAACCTGGGTTGCTGGCACTGTAAAGCATTACGCTAACCGCTACACTACTGTGCCTGCCCACTACCGTGCCTCAATAAACCAATTTACCAATTATATGTTTCAATCAGATGAATCTTCATTCTTCTGAATGCCAAAGAATATAGATCTAATTTCATTAGCCGCTAATGACAGGACAACCCTCTCATCCCAGGAATGAAGGTCTCAGCCCGAAACGTCAACTGTTCATTTCCCTCCACAGATGCTGCCCGACCCTCTGAGGTCCTCCAGCATTTTGTGTGTTGCTCCAGATTTCCAGCATCTGCAGTGTCTCCAATTAGCCTGGTGAATCGTTTTTGAACTGCCTCGAATGCCAGTATATCTTTTCTCAAGGGGACCAAAACTGTGCAGAGTACTCCAGATGTGGCCTCGTCCACACCCTGTACAGTTGTAGCAATATTTCCCTATTTCTAAACTCCAATCCTCTTGCAACAAAGGCCAATATACCAATTACCTTCCTAACCACTTGCTGTTTTTTTTGTGATTTGTAGAAAAGGACACCTTCTGTACTTTGTTCATCTGCAATCTTTGTCCGTTTAAATTGGTATTGGTATTGGTTTATTATTGTCACGTACTGAGGTACAGTGAAAAACTTGTCTTACAAACCGATCGTACAGGTCAATTCATTACACAGTGCAGTTACATTGAGTTAGTACAGAGTGCATTGATGTAGTACAGGTAAAAACAGTAACAGTACAGAGTAAAGTGTCACAGCTACAGAGAAAGTGCAGTGCAATAAGGTGCAAGGTCACCTTATTGTAAGATGTAAATAATGGTCTACTCTTAGGTTTCTCTTACCTTACACTCACTCAACCAATCCTGTTGCCAGGTCCAAATATTCTCATCACAAAAGGCCCTCCTACCTCTTTTCATATGATCGTCAAATTTAGAAACCTTAACACTCTGTCCTCTCCTCCATGTCATTAATATATAGCCTGGGATATATTAAGGGTTTACACTTGTAGTAAGAATGCTGAAATGTCGGCCAGAGAGCGCAAGGAACAATTGCTGGGATCAAATGTGTGTGCATGGGGGAAGGGTGACCTCTGTGCTAGGTAACCAAGGTCACCCTTCTCTGCAGACATGACCCTGCGGTGCCCGAGGCAATGGTCACGTGACGGGTCGACCTGGACAAAGGATGGACCCAGGTAGGGGCGGAGAGAAGTGAGCAGGGTATAAGACAGTGAGCACACCGGTGGTGAGGTCTCTTGTATTTGGGCTCACCACAGGTTTGGTCCCAACTGACGCTGTGGACCGATTGGAACGGGGCGCTGTATTGGTATTGGTATTGGTTTATTATTGTCACGTGTACCGAGGTACAGTGAAAAACTTGTCTTGCATATTGTTCATACAGATCAATTCATTACACAGTGCAGTTACATTGGGTTAGTACAGACATCGGGTTAGTTAAATGGGCTCAGACACGCTTCCGAGATAAGTACCACTTGTTGTAACTCAGCAATAAAGTGCGTTGTGTGCAGCATTGCGTGTGCAAGGTTTATTTCTATCGGATCTGTGAACAATCCTGCTTAACTTTGGCACAACACTGGACATAATGAAGCCTAACCCAAGGTCATCATTTCTCAACCACCACTGAGGTTGCTGTGAGGTTTGAGAAACATGCTCTGGGGTCCTAAGGTAGGATATAAATGCATATCCACACAAGAAGGGGCTGGATGAATCTTCTTTGACCTACTTGATCTCTTTATTCTGACATTAACCCATCTACCGTTCTTCCATTTGTTTCATAAATTTAATTGTTCCTGACATGTTGTTTTTCCTCAACCACCTTTCTTACCAGCTTCGTTCATCAGTGCAAGCAACTTACTGCCGTCTGTTTCCAACCATTCGTTCGATCAAAGGTATGATAGAACACCTGGTTGAGTGGTGCCATGATAACGACCTCGCACTCAACATCAACAAAACCAAGGAGCTCATCGTTGACTTCAGAAAGGGGGTCGGGAGACCATGTACCAGTTCTCATTGGTGGGTCAGAGGTGGAAAGAGACAGCAGCTTCAAATTCCTGGGCATTAGCATCTCGGATGACCTGTCCTGGGCCCAGCACGTAGACACAATCATGAAGAAGGTTAAGGAGATTTGGCATGTCACCAAATACTCTAGCAAACTTCAATTGTAACATCTAAGAGAGGTTTTGATAGATACGTTGGTGGGAAGGGTTTGGAGGGATATGGTCCAGGTGCTGGTAAATGGGACTAGGCAGAAGGTCAGGTTGGCATGGACTATTCCTAAGGGCAGTGTAGCGGTTAGCGTAACACTATTACAGTGCCAGAGACCCGGGTTCAATTCCGGCCGCTGTCTTTAAGGAGTTTGTACGTTCTCCCCATGACCGGATGGGTTTCCTCCGGGTGCTCCGGTTTCCTCCCACATCCCAAGGACATACGGGTTAGGAAGTTGTGGGCATGCTATGTTGGCGCCGGAAGCGTGGCGACACTTGTGGGCTGCCCCCAGAACACTACGCAAAAGATGCATTTCGCTGTGTTTTAATGTACATGTGACTAATAAAGATGTCTTGCCTTGAGGTAGTACAGGGTAAAAACAATAACAGAATGCAGAGTAAAGTGTCCCAGCTACAGAGAAAGTGCAGTTCAAGTAGACAATAAGGTGCAAGGTCGTAAGGAGGTAGGTTAACGGATGTTCTTCTGGGATAATGCAGTGTGCAAAAAGTTTGCAGAGTTAGGGAGCTGAGAGGGTTAACCGAAGCTGCCTGGCGGCTTGTAACCTGATGCCCCGGGTGACTGTACAAAGCTCTGGGAGTGTTGCTGCCCCTCCCAAGAGCTCTCGACACCGGCCCGACAGGTTTGGGTTGTGCGTTGTAACCAACACGTCCGGCTAGGACTCGGCCGCGGTGGACGAGGGTGCGTTAGCGGATCGGTGTTGGACGTTCTCCCCGGTGCCTGACCATGTTTAAGTGCGGGCTCGCCTTCCCCCGCTGCCGCTGGATTCTGCCCCTGCTGCTGCTACTGGCCATTATCTTCGACATTATCGCGCTGGCGGCCGAATCCGGCTGGGTGAACTCCAAGTATCACTATGCGTCCCTGTGGTACCAGTACCGCGGCCGGGAGCCCAAGTGGGAACCCAGCTCCCTCATGGAATACGGTAAGGGGGGCGGGGGAGAGGAAGGGCAGGGGGCGAGGGCTCTTCCGAGGTCGGAGAGGGACAGTGAGGGAAGAAAGAACAGAGAGAGGGGGAGAACAGAGAGAGTGGGAAAGAGAGAGAGAAAGGACAGAGAGAGGGAGAAAACGGGGGGAATAGAGTGGGAGAGAGACAGAGAGATGGAGAGAACAGAGAAAGAACAGAGAGAGGGAGAAAGAACAGAGAGAGGGAGAAAGAACAGAGAGAACAGAGAGAGGGAGAGAGAACAGAGAGAGGGAGAAAGAACAGAGAGGGAGAAAGAACAGAGAGAACAGAGAGAGGGAGAGAGAACAGAGAGAGGGAGAGAGAACAGAGAGAGGGAGAAAGAACAGAGAGAACAGAGAGAGGGAGAAAGAACAGAGAGAGAACAGAGAGAGGGAGAGAGAACAGAGAGAGGGAGAGAGAACAGAGAGAGGGAGAAAGAACAGAGAGAGAACAGAGAGAGGGAGAGAGAACAGAGAGAGAACAGAGAGAGAACAGAGAGAACAGAGAGAGAACAGAGAGAGGGAGAAAGAACAGAGAGAGAACAGAGAGAGGGAGAGAGAACAGAGAGAGGGAGAGAGAACAGAGAGAGGGAGAGAGAACAGAGAGAACAGAGAGGGAGAAAGAACAGAGAGAGAACAGGGAGAGGGAGAAAGAACAGAGAGAGGGAGAAGGAACAGAGAGAGGGAGAAAGAACAGAGAGAGAACAGGGAGAGGGAGAAAGAACAGAGAGAGGGAGAAAGAACAGAGAGAGAACAGGGAGAGGGAGAAAGAACAGAGAGAGGGAGAAAGAACAGAGAGAGGGAGAAAGAACAGAGAGAGGGAGAAAGAACAGAGGGAGAAAGAACAGAGGGAGAAAGAACAGAGAGAGAACAGGGAGAGGGAGAAAGAACAAGGGGGGGATCGAGAGTGGGAAAGAAGAGAGAGAAAGAACAGAGAGAGAGAACTGGGAGAGAACGGGGGGATAGTGTGGGAGAGAGAGAGACAGTGAGAGTGTGAGAGGGAGAACAGGAAAAGTTATTGAGGATACATGGAGAGGGAAATAACTTGATAAAGATCGGAGAAAGAAATGAAGGGGTACATGGGAAGCAACAGAGAGGGCTGAAATAGAATGAATGAGAAAGGGAGCAGAGAGGAGGAAGTGAGATGAGAAAGAAATGAACTGAGTGAGAAAGAACAGGAGTGGAGTGACGGAGGATGAACAGAGAACGTAGTGAATGAGTAAGAAAACCGAGAAAGGAGAGAGGCAGAGGGGGGAAGGGACTGGGAAAGAAAAGGGAAATGCAGAAGAAAGAGCAAAGATGAGGGGAGGAAGGTATCGAGTGAGAAAGGATAGAGAGCGGAGAGGAGAGGGTGAGTGAAAGGAAGGTAAGAACACAGGAGAAAGGGAATGGGAGAACGAACAAAAATCAAGAGGAGGGGAGAAAGGGAGAGAGAGAGAGGAGTGTGAGAAATGGAGGCGTGAGTAAAAGCAGAGGCAGGAGCAGGAAATATAAAACTTTGGGCAGATAATGTGGAAACGTAGGGCATAAGAACAGGAATGAAAGAAACGCGAGCAGAGAAATAAAGACAAGGACAACTCGAGTAGAAAAACGTGACGGAGAGGACATCAGGAGTCACAGGAGTGAGAGGGTGAATGCAATGTGAGTGAGTGAGGCAGAGCAGAGAAATGTGAAGGACGAGGATAAAAGGAATGTGGGACAAGACAGCAAGAGAGGAGAAAAACAGGGAGAGGTGAGGGGAGACAAAAAATAAGAGGCTATCACACACAGTGAATGGTGTGTGTGTGTGTGTGTGTGTGATTCCTGGAAAAGAGAGAGGCAACGGGAGAGAGTGAGACACGGGGAAGACGTGCAGCTGGGGAAGTGAGCGAGGGGTCGTGTCAGAAATTGAAAGAGCAAACAGTGAGATATTGGGTGAAGGCAAAGATTTAGTGCACAAGAGGAGCAGCAAACGAGAAGGTGTTGAGGAATAAAAAGGAGAGAGTGAGTGTGAAAGGCGACAATGGAGAGAGAAGAAAGAAAGAGAAGTACTTGTGTAAACAAAAAAGTTTGGTATTGCATGTTGAGTGCAAGACACTACAGAATTCAGCCATCCCACTGCAGTGTAAGCACAAACAACTGCCTGCTAACACCTCTGACACATTCTTAGACCCACACTACAGATCTCCTGGTGATGGCTGTTTGCATTATGGCATGTAATTTCCCAGCTTGGTCTCCCGCTGTTGTTGGACCTGAGAACATTAAAGCAGGAGAAGGCCATTGAGCCCCTCAGTCCTGTACTGTCATTCGATGGGATGATGGATGATCTCTGAAGTAACTCCACATCGCCAACTTTTCCCCCTCCTTCCCAAACTAATAGCGTTGGTTAACCAAAGCAAATGAACTTTAAAATGATCAAATCAGCTTTAAAATGATCAATTAGCCCAGCACCAAGTGTTGTCGTTGAGTCTGTTATCCCTATTGCTTGCTTCCTGCTAGCTGGGCAGTTCCCCAGCCAGGTCAATAACATGCATTAAAAAAATGGCTTCATAAAGTCCATAAAAGTCCTACCTGCCTCTTAAAAATATAATCAGGATTGTCGGGCACCAACTGTCCTTTAAAATCCATGGTTGCTTTCTTTAATCAGTTAAAAAATATTCAAGGTCAATCATTGTTAGAAACCAGTGATTTCCTAACAAGAGATGTTAGGCTGATTGATTTATAGTTACCCTCCACTCTCCCTTTTTCAAATAACATGGAATTTTACCGCTTCAAGGGTGGTTTTAAAATCAAGAGAAGTTTGGAACATTATGGTTATGTCATGTGTAGTGTTTTTGACAAGCTTCTCTTTAAATCCTGAAATGAAAGTCAGCTGTTCCTGGAGAATTGTCACCCTATTGATTAACTGCTGTTATTTTGCTTATGTTAATTTTGATGATTTTCTATATTCAGTTTGTGTATTTTCACTGTAATGCCATTGACTATGGAAATCAAGACAGTATCAAATGATTTGGATCACATTTGGAACACAGTGGGCAGTTCTGGGGAATCCACAAGAAGAAATTGAAGAAAGAGAGGACAATTTGGGTCTGGGAAGTGGAAGGAGTAGGCAGCAGAAGTGGGGAGAGTGTGCAGTGGAAGACAAAACAGAAAGAGGTGAAAAGCCAAAAAGCAAGATTACCAGTGAACTGATCAAAGGTGGCAAAATGCAGCAGGTGGCAAACAAATTGTTGCAGTAACCAGATGTGTAATTATTTTAAGCTTTAGATTGTGAAGTTATGGCACAGAAGGGGATATATTCAGGGCACTGTGCCCTTTACACACTATTGCCAGAAGCAGCAATGCATGCAAAAGCAACTGCACTTTAAGGACTTCACACCCTGAAGCCGTGACTGGTGCTATATAAATGCCAAAGCAAAAATTCCTGTGGATAATTGAAACTGGAAGTAAACCCAGAAAATGCTGGAAACATACTCAGCATGGCAGCAGTGTAAGAGGAGAGAAAGACACAGTTAGTGTTTTAGATCATTTGCTTCCCCTGAGAACTGAGAAGAGGCAAAATTCCTTCAAAGTGGGCATCCCTAGAAGGCAAGTGGCGGTGAATTAAACTCTTAATAGAAAAGCAAAATCCTGCCAGTTTGACAGGACAGGCAGCAACTGTGGAGACAAGCAAGGCCTGTGCTCAAACATTGTTTTTGAAGCTGGATATAATTGCAGTTAATCTTGGGGTGGAAACAGTGAATCTGAGCAATAAGCAGGAAATGCACAAGTGCAATTTGCCTACTTTTTTCCATTTCACCTCTTGCTTCTGAGTGTGTCGGTGCAGGGAAGGAGCTATCTCACTGTTTCTCAACACCTAGGGAACAGCACTCACTGAAGTAAAAGTGAGCAATTCTAATTGGCTGTTGTAAAAGTTTACCTTTTGTTTTAAATTTTATTTACAGTGTGGTAACAGGCACTTCCGGCCCAACGAGTCCGCGCCGCCCATTTTAAACCCCAAATTAACCTACCCGTATGTCTTTAGAATGTGGGAGGAAACCGGAGCACCCGGCAGAAACCCACGTAGACACGGGAGAACGTACAAACTCCTTACAGGCAGTGACGGGAATCAAACCCCAATCGCTGGCGCTGTAATAGCGTCGCGCTAACCGCTACGCTACCGTGCCGCCCATTTCCTTGAGGGATGTGCACAAGCAGAGAAGTAATGCAACAGAGCATGAAAGTAAGATACAATGCAGAATCGGGCAATTCAGCCCATGGTGTCTGTGCTAGTTAGACCTAATACCACAGCCCAGCTCTCAATCACAGCCTTACAGGTTACAATACACCAGGTGCTCATCTAAGCATGATCAGGGATTGTCTCCAACACCCTTTCAGAGACTGAGTTCCAGAACCACAGCACCATAGATGATCAAACTATACAGCAGCAACACACTGTTTGCCTGCTACCTTTATCATAACTTTTAATAAGTTTGTCTCTTGAATCTATGAGTCATCGCGACCTGGTGAATGGTGCAAAGTCCCACAGACTAGCAAAGATATGACTTCATTCTTCATTCATTTCTGGCCTGGATTTAGTTGTAGAAGCAGGGCGGAGATGTGGACTATTTGCATGTGAGTAATTTGGCTGAAACACTTGAATGGTTTGTATGTTTAATTTAAAAGCTCTCTGGGTGGAGTAAAGGGCTGTTTTGGTTAGAAAGAACTTAAATCGCTCCCATCTGTCCAAATTCAAGTGGCCAGACAGTTTTGAGAGAGAGAGGGACACCAAGGATCTGTGGAACTCAGGAGGCATTTGGATCCTCCTCCTCCTTGAGGATAACTGCTTCCACTCCAGTTTGAGTTCGAGTTCAAAGTCAAAGTCAAGTTTATTGTCATATGCACAAGTACATGTGTGCACAGGTGCAAAGAAAAACTTACTTGCAGCAGCATCACAGGCACATAGCATCAGATACACAACATTCATAAGAAAAACATAAATTAAATTAAACATAAGAAACAATTTTTACAAGAACACAATTAGAACAAAAAAAACAAAGTCCATTTTAATGCAAAGTGATCAAAGTGGTCATAGTGTTGCTACACTGAGGTAGTGATTAGCGTTGTGCTGGTTGGTTCAAGAACCGAATGGTTGAAGGGAAGTAGCTGTTCCTGAACCTGGTGGTGTGGGACTTCAGGCTTCTGTACCTCCTGTCCGATGGTAGTTGCGAAAAAATGGCATGGCCCGGATGGTGGGGATCTCTGATGATGGATGTTGCCTTCTTGAGGCAGCGCCTCCTGTAGATACTTCCGATGGTGGGGAGGGACGTGCCCGTGACATTTTGGGCTGAGTCCACTGCTCTCTACAGTTCCTTATGTTCCTGCGCATTTGAATTACCATACCAGACCGTGATGCGACCAGTCAGGACACGTTCAACAGTTCATGTGTAGAAGTTTGTTGGATGTTCGGTGACAAGTTGAACCTCCTTCACCTCCTAAGAAAATAAAAATGCTGACGTACCTTCCTTGTGATTGCATCTATGTGCTGGGCCCAGGACGAGTCATGTGATATGTTAACACCCAGGAATTTAAAGCTCTCCACCACCGATCCCCCAATGTAGACTAGCACATGTTCTCCCTCCTTCCCCTCCCTGGTCAACAATCAGCTCTTTAGTTTTGCTGATGTTGAGCGAGAAGTTGTTGTTCTGGCACCACTCAGCCAGGTGTCCTATCTCGCTCCTGTACGCTGACTCATCACCACCTGTGATTCATCCAACAACAGCAGTGTCATCAGCGAATTTGTATATGGCACTGGAGCTGTGCTTAGCCACACAGTCGTGTGTATAGAGATTGGTGATGGCACATGCCCTTTAAGTTGACATAAAGCATCTTGTTAAAATATTCAAGGTGCCCACTGTAAATTGGCAAACGCCTAAAAATTGATCCTCATGAATTCAGGAAAGGTGCCAATGAAAATTCAGATTGGTGCTTGCAAAACACAACTATTCCTCCCCAGATTTCCTCTTCAGACTTCCTTCTCTGATCTATTTCAAACCTGTTCCTAAAAAAAAAATCAGCATCCAGGGTAAGTTCTTTGATTTCACATTCTTTTGGAAATGCCACAATGCCAGCTTGGTTATCGTCTGGCCTAACCATCTCACACAGAAGTTGTGATTGCTCATTTCATTTTGTATATAGTCTAAAAGCCTCAAGCTAGATTGACTCCCCCAAAAATTCTGAGGGAGAGGATTAAGTATCACTTGGAAAGGCAGGGACTAATCCGAGACGGCCAACATGACTTTGTCGAGGGCAGATCTGACCAATTTGAGGAGGTAACAAAGTGTGTTGATGAGGGCAGGCAGTAGATAGGATTTACATGGACTTTAGTAAAGTCTTTGACAAGGTCCCACATGGTGTTGGTTTATTGTTGTCACATGTACCAAGATACAGTGAAAATTTTAGTTTTGCAAGCCATCCATTTCAAAAACATAAAATACTTTGAGGTAGTACATGGGAAAAGCAGTAATAGAATTCAGAGGGGAGAGTACTTCGAAAGATTAGGGCCCATGGGATCCAGCGCAAGTCGGTAAAGTGGATCCAAAATTGGCTTGGCAATAGGAGGTAGAGGGTGATGGTAGATGGTTGTTTTTGTGACTAGTGGTGACCCACAGGGATCGGTGCTGGGACCCTTACTGTTTCTAATGGATGTGAATCACTTGGATGTGGATATGTGAGGCAGGATCAGTAATGACGTGAAGACCGGCGGAGTTGTTGATAGTGTGGAAATTAGTCTTAGGAATTGGAATAGGTTTATTATTGTCACATGTACCAAAGTACAGTGAAAAACTTGTCTTGTACACCACTTGTACAGATCAATTCATTACACAGTGCATTGAGGTAGTACAAGGTAAAACAATAACAGAATGCAGAGCAAAGTGTCACAGCTACAGATAAAGTGCAGTGCAGGTAGACAATAAGGTGCAAGGTCATAATGGAGGTAGATTGTGAGGTCAAGAGTCCATCCTATCGCACTAGGGGACCGCTCAATAGTTTTATAACTGCGGGATAGAAGCTGTCCTTGAGCCTGGTGGCATGTGCTTTCAGGCTTTTGTATCTTCTGCCCGGTGGGAGAGGAGAGAAGAGAGAATGTCCGGGGTGGGTGTGGTCTTTGCTGGCTGCTTTACCGAGGTAGCGAGAAGTGTAGACAGAGTCCATGAATGCATCCATAGAATCGATAAAAGTTGGTGAGTGTCAAAGGGGACATGCAAAATTTCTTTAGCCTCCTGAGGAAGTAGAAGCATTGGTGAGCTTTCTTGGCTGTGGCGTCTACGTGGTTGGACGAGGACAGGCTATTGGTGATGTTCACTCCTAGGAACTTGAAGCTCTCAACCCTCTTGGTCTCAGCACCGTTGATGTAGACAGGAGCATGTACACTGCCTCCCTTCCTGAAGTCAATGACCGGCTCTTTTGTTTTGCTGACATTGAGGGAAAGGTTGTTGTCATGACACCATGTACAGAGACATTGATGTTTTGGTGAAATGGGCTGAAAAATGGTATCCAGACAAATGTGAGATGATGCATTTTGCGAACGTGTTTAGGAAGATACAAGTCATAGAGCACTACAGCACAGAAACAGGCCCTTCAGCCCATCTAGTCCATGCCAGTCTGGTTTTCCGCCTAGTCCCATCTACCTGCACACGGACCATAGCCCTCCATACCTCTCTCATCCACGCACCTATCCAAACTTCTCTTAAATGTTACAATTGAACCCACATCCACCACTTCCGCTGGCAGCTCGCACCACCCTCTGAGTGAAGAAGTTCCCCCTCAGGTTCCCCTTAAATATTTCACCCTTCACCCTAAACCTATGTCCTCTAGTTCTAGTCTCACCCAACCTGAGGGGAAAAAGCCTGCATGCATTCACCCTATCTATACCCCTCATAATTTTGTATACCTCTATAAGATCTCCCCTCATTCTCCTGCGCTCCAGGGAATAAAGTCCTAACCTATTCAACCTATCCCTGTAATTCAGGTCCTCTAGTCCTAGCTATATCCCTGTAAATTTCCTCTGCACTCTTTCAAGCTTATTGATATGTTTCATGTAGGTAGGTGACCAGAACTGCAGACAATACTCCAAGTTTGGCCTCACCAACGTCTGATACAACTTCAGAATAACATTCCAACTCTTGTACTCAGTGCCCTGATTCATGAAGACCAATGTGCCAAAAGCTCTATGACCTGCGATGCCACTTTTAAGGAATTATGTATCTGTATTCCCAGGTCCCTTTGTTCTACCGCACACCTCAGAGCCCTACCGTTCATTGTGTAAGTGTAAGGCTTAGGAAGTTGTGGGCATGCTATGTTGGTGCCGGAAGCGTGGCGACACTTGCGGGCTGCCCCCAGAACACACTACGCAAAATATACATTTCACTGTGTGTTTTGATGTACATGTGACTAATAAAGGTATCTTAAGTCTTACGCTGGTTTGTCCTCCCAAAGTGCAAAACCTCACTTGTCTGCATTAAATTCCATCTGCCATTTTTTAGCCCATTTTCCCAGCTGATACATATTTTCAAGCTATGATAGCCTTCCTCGCTGTCCATTACGACCCCATTCTTGGTGTCATCTGCGAATTTGCTGATCGACTTTACCACATCATCATCTAAATCATTATTATAGATGATAAACAACAATGGACCCAGCACCGATCCCTGCGGCACACCACTAGTCACAGGCCTCCAATCAGAGAGACACCATCTACTACCACTCACTGGCGTCTCCTGCTAAGCCAACGTTGAATCCAGTTGGAATCCAATATGGGATACTGGCTTTCATTAGTTAGGGCACTGAATACAGAAGTAGGGGGGCTTTGCACTAACTTTATAAAACTTTGCTCAGACCTCAGCTGGAGTACTACGTGCATTTCTGGTCACCACACTTTAGGAAGGATTTGACAGCGCTGGAGAGGGTGCAGAGGAGATTCACCAGGATGTTGCCTGGGATGGAGCAGTTCAGTTATGAGGAGAGATGGGAGATGCTGGGTCCATTCTCCCTGGAGCAGAGGAGGTCCAGAGGGGATGTGAGATTGAAGAATATAAAATTATGACGGGTATAGATAGGGCAGGCTGCAGGAAACTTCTCTATATCAGAGGCAGATAAAACTAGAGGACACAAGTTTCGGGTAAGGGGGAAGAGATTCAGAGGGGTTCTGAGAGGGACCTTTCTCACCTGGGGAGTGTTGAGTACCTGGAAAGCACTGCCTGAGAGAGTGGTTGAAGCTGGGTTGCTGACAGCGTTCAGTAAGTGTCGAGATGAGCACTTGAGTCACTTAGGCAAGGAGAGCTATGCGCCAAGTGCTGGGCGATAGGATTAATAGGGAAGGGTGCCCACTGGTCAGTGTGGATGAGTCGGGCTGAATGGCCTTGTTGCCAAGCTGTATGATTCTCTGAACCCTTCTCCACCCACTCTTTCCCCACCACCTATACCTCGAAAGATATCAGGACAGGACAGACCAGAACTTTAATCCTATGCATTATCCTTCCACCGCTGTCTGTGAGATTCCACCAGCAGCCATGTCTTTCCTCCCTTCCCTTTACAACCTCCCTGACTGACCCTTTCACGACTCCCTGGTCCGCTCTTCCATCTCTGCCAACCACCCCAATTCTCGCAGCACCTGCCCATGCAAATGCAGGAGGTGTAATACCTGTCCTTTCACCTCTTCCATCTCCACCCACCATCCAGGGACCCAAACACTCCTTCCAGGTGAAGCAGTGATTCTATCTTCCAATACAGTGTGCAGTGTTAAGTGTGACCTCCTCTACACTGGAAAATCGAAACACAGGCAGATGGTGGGACACCTACGTTCAGTCCACAGGAGTGACTCTGCGTTTTCTATTGCCTGCCACCTTATGTCAGCATCCTCCATACTCAAGGACAGCTATTATAGGACTATTGAACACTCCCCTTGTATGATAAGGTGGACTCTTGACCTCAAAGTCTACCTCTTCATGACCTTGCACCTTACTATCTGCCTGCACTGCACTCTCTGTAACAGAGAATGTATTCTGCATTCTGTTATTGCTTTTCTCTTGTACTACCTCGATGTACTGATGTAGTGAAATGATCTGTATGGATGGCACGCAATACAATGTTTTTCTCTGTATCTCAGTACGTGCGACAATAGTGAACCTATTTACCAGTTTACCATCCCGCTCCCACTTTGTGTCACCCTCCTGCACTGTTATAACCAGCCCCACCCAATGCAGGTTTGAGGAACAACACCCCATCTTCTGCCTGGGCACGTTGCAGCCTTCCTGACTCAGTCTCTGATTGAGCAATGTTAGGTAACTCGCTTCGTTTGTGTCAGAACTGGCCAGTTCTGCTGTAGATCATCCACTGGTGATATTGACTCAGTTCTGCCTCTCTCCACTATTATGCTGGGCACTTGCTCACATGTTATCGCTTTTACATCTTCCTCTGTCTGTATTCTTTCTCTGTAACTCCCCCTATTATCAACCAGATGGCTTCATCCTCAGCTAATCACCATGGTAACCCTGGCCTCACCCTATCAGAGACAACCCCTTTACCCTATCCATCCCTCTGAACCCTCTGCAACTCAAAACTAACTTTCCCTGTTCTGACCAAGTCTGACCTGAAACATTAACTCTTCCTTTCTCCACAGATGTTGTCTGACATTGAGAATTTTCAACATTTTCTATTTTTATTTCATACTTACAGCATCTTCAGTTTATTTGTTTTTCATAGAGGTGTACAGGATCATGAGAGGCATAGATCGAGTGGACAGTCAGAGACTTTTTCCCAGGGCGACAATGGCTAACACGAGGGGGCATAATTTTAAGGTGATTGGAGGAAGGTATAAGGGGGATGTCAGGGGTAAGTATTTTACACAGAGAGTGGTGGGTGCGTGGAACGCACTGCTGGCAGAGGTTGTGGGGGCAGATACATTAGGGACATTTAAGAGACTCTTAGATAGCTCTCTATTTTTCTATCATTCATGTGTCTATGTGGGAGGGAAGGGTTAGATATATCTTACAGCAGATAAAATGTCGGCACAACATTGTGGGCCGAAGGGCCTGTACTGTGCTGTAATGTTCTATGTTTCTATTCCTCACCTCTTTTACTCTCACCTTTTCTCTCCCTCCCCATCTCTTTTTTCTCTTCATGGCCTTGCACCTTACTGTCTGCCTGCACTGCACTCTCTGTAACAGAGAATGTATTCTGCATTCTGTTATTGCTTTTCCCTTGTACTACCTCGATGTACTGATGTAGTGAAATGATCTGTATGGATGGCAGCAGCTCAGTTTGGAACAGAGCATCCCCACAGCAGAAGAACCATGGGGTTCTACACTGGGGATGGTTCAGCCTTCCACAGTGACCAATAGGCATGTGTACGTGTGCAGACATGTGTACGTGTGTTCAAGTTGCCCCAGTCAAAATCGAATTTTGGAAAGACTCAGCAGGTCAGGCAGCATCCACGTAAAGAGAGACGATCAACATCTCAAGTTGGGCACCTTCATCAGAACAGCGTCGGAGGCTGAGGGAAGAGGTTCACTAGGATGCTGCCTGGATTGGAGGTCATGAGCCAGAAGGAGAGGTTGGACAAACTTGGGCTGTTTTCTCTGGAGTGGTGGAGGCTGAGGGGAGACCTGATAGAAGTTTATAAAAGGAGATGTGTGGGGCAAATTTTTTTTAATATATACACAGAGGGTGCCTGGAATTCAATGCCTGGGTGTTAGTGGAAGCAGATACAATAGTGGTGTGTAGGATGCTGTTGGATAGACACATGAATATACAGGGATTCAAGGGATATGGATCACATACAGGCAGAAGGCATTAGTTTAATTTGGCATCATGCTTAGCACAGACATCGTGGGCTGAAGGGCCTGTTCCTGTTGTGTTCTGTGTAACAGGCCCATTATCCTGCCTTCTCTCACTCTTCAGTTTCCTAACCAAGTCAATAATTTCCCCTTCATGCTATGTGACTATCTTAAATTAAACCCCTCCAATTTGAACACCTCCTCATGAATTGTGCAAGTGTTTTATTGGATAGATGTTTTCCCACAGTGAGAAATAACGAGCAAGTACTCTAATTGGCAGGAATTCAATTTTGACTGCTCTTGGAGGGACGTCTTGAGCACGTGCACATACATTGTTCATCTCATCTCGTTCACTGATTGATGCATGGGGAGGCTGTACCCTTGCTCGCCCATTCCTCCCCCCCCCCCCCCCCCCCCCCCCCCACCTCCCCAACCAACCTCTGCATCCTGTTGGCAGGATGAGACAAAAGCCACCCTGTGTCGGACCTCAATTATTCACACTGCTTATTAATAATTTAGATATAATGAAAGAGCTTTCTGGTTTTGCCAATGACATTGTAGATGGAAGCTTGAAACTGGAAAGACATTAATAGATTAAACAACTTGATATACAAGATGATAAAAGGCATAGATCGAGTGGACAGTCAGAGACTTTTTCCCAGGGTGACAATGGCTAACACGAGGGGGCATAATTTTAAGGTGATTGGAGGAAGGTATAAGGGGGATGTCAGAGGTAAGTTTTTTACACAGAGAGTGGTGGGTGCGTGGAACGCACTGCCGGCAGAGGTTGTGGGGGCAGATACATTAGGGACATTTAAGAGACTCTTAGATAGATACATAAATGATAGAGAAATGGAGGGCTATGTGGGAAGGAAGGGTTAGATAGATCTTAGAGCAGGATAAAATGCCGGCACAACATCGTGGGCCGAAGGGCCTGTACTCTGTTTTACTGTTCTATGCTCTTATGTAAATGGACAGAAATGTGGCAATTTTGAACTTAGAAGAGGTAGAAGATCCAAATAAATTTAATTAAAACACTGTGGAAATGTTCAGAAAATAACCTGCAAGACTCATGGAATACTGGTCTTTATAGTTGTAGAGTCAGAGTAATACAGCATGGAAACAGGCCCTTCGGCCCAACTCATCCATGCTGACCAAGGTGCCCACCTCAGCTAGTCCCATTTGCTCACATTTGGCCCATATCCCTCCAAACCTTTCCTATCCATGTACTTATTCAAATGTCTTTTAAATGTTGTTGTACCTGCCTCAGCTACTCTCTCTGGCAGCTCATTTAATACAAGCACCACCCTCTGTGTGAAGAAGTTTCCCCTCATATCCGTTTTAAATCTCTCCCTTATCCCAGGAAAAAAGACTGTATGCATTCACTCTATCTGTGCCCCTTGTAATTTTATACTCTTCTACAAGGTCACCCCTCATTCTCCTATGTTCCAAGGAATAAAGTCCTAGCCTGTCCAACCTCTCCCTATAACTCAGGCCCTTGAGTCCTGGCAGCAGTCTCGTAAACGGTAGTGTAGCGGTTAGCGTGACGCTATTACAGCGCCAGTGACGCGGGTTCAATTCCGGCTGCTGTCTGCAAGGAGTTTGTACGTTCTCCCCGTGTGCCCGCGTGGGTTTCCTCCCACATTCCAAAGACATACGGGTTAGGAAGTTGTGGGCATGCTATGTTGGCACCGGAAGCGTGGTGACACTTGCGGGCTGCCCTGCAGAACACCCTATGTAAAAGACGCATTTCACTGTGTGTTTCGATCTACATGTGACTAATAAAGAAATCTTAAATCTTGGCAACATTCTTGTAAATCTTAAGTTGGAGGAGAAGTTTGGGAGGGACTTGTGGAACAAATCCATAGCTGGAGCAGTGATCAGTTGTGAGCACCACAGCTCAGGAAGGATGTATTGACCTTCAGATGGAGTGCAGTGTGGATTTACCAGAATGACGCTGGATCTCCTGGGAGTAAATTACAAGCAGTGATTACACAAATTGAGCTTGCATTCTCTAGAATTTCGAAGGGCAGTTTGTTGAAGTTTAAGATCACAAGGGGAACTGATAAGACAGATGAAGGAACCGTTTCTGCTCAGAATGGAAGTCAAATGAAACTGCAGATGCTCGAATCTGAAAAAACGCAAAATGGTGGAAACACTCAGCAGGTCAGGCAGCATCTGTGGAGAAAGGAACAGAGTTAATGTTTCAGGTCAGGGACCCTTCATCAGAACTATTTATGCCGATTTGGGAGTCTAGGACTATGGGCTCACGGGGCTAAAATACAGAGCCTGGCTTTTCAGGAAGTACAAACCATGTAGAAGTCCAGAGCTTCAATGGCCATTGCTTCCGGCACACTTGTTAATTAAAGTCTTGAGACTAGATTTTGTTAACCAAACGATTAAGAGAGTCAGGGCGAGATAGGTGGAACTGGCTGAAAACTCTTGTTTCTTTTTCCCCCACTCAGTCATAGAGTCATGGCACAGCCTTTGGCCACCACATCCATTCAACCTTTTAGCCCCTACATGTGGTAACTCCACCCTGCCCAGAGAGTGAAGATTACAACAGGGAGCCAAGGAACTGTAAACAGATGGATTTAAGAGAAAGCTGAATAAATGCAGGAAAGAGAAAGGAATTGAAGGAGGTGGTGAAAGAGTGGAGGTGGAGATGTAACCTGCCCTGTGCAGCAAGTTCAGTGTGGGATTCGGTAAGTAGACAACACGAACTGGCAGAGGAGAGGCAGTGGTACCTTGATATCATGAAGAGTAGCAGTGTGACGAGATGGGGCCATCACAGGCACATGTACCTGTCAGTACTTGACATCCCCGAGACCCCTCACTGTGGCAGGGTTTGATCTGGAAACAACAGGCTACAGAAGAGAACAGTGTTAGAGGAAAGCCCATCATTAAACACAAAAGAGTGCGTGGAGGATTTATGTGAGTGTTAAGAACATAGAACATTACAGCACAGTACAGGCCCAATGTGTGCCGACCTTTTAACCTACTCTAAGATCAATCTATCCATTCCCTCCCACATAGCCCTCCATTTTTCTATCATCCATGTGTCTATCTAAGAGTCTCTTAAATGTCCCTAATGTATCTGCCTCTCCCAGCACCCCTGGCAGTGTGTTCCACGCACCAACCACTGTGTAAAAAAAAATTTACCTCTGATATCCCCCCTATACCTTCCTCCAATCACCTTAAAATTATGCCCCCTCATGTTAGCCATTGTCGCCCTGGGAAGAAGTCTCTGACTGTCCACTCGATCTGAGCTTCTTATCTTGTACACCTCTATCGAGTCTAGAACCTAACTTTAAAGTAATGGCTTTAAAGTAATGGGTGGGAAGTTCAAGGGAGATATCAGAGGAAGGTTTTTTACCCAGAGAGTGGTTGGGGCATGGAACACGCTGCCTGGGATGGTGGTGGAGGCAGGTACATTGGACAAATTCAAGAGATTACTAGATAAGCATATGGAGGAATTTAAAATAGAGCGATATGTGGGAAGAAGGGGTTAGATAGTCTTAGGCAAGGTTTAAAGGTTGGCACAACATTGTGGGCCGAAGGGCATGTGTTGTGCTGTACTGTTTGTTCTATGTTCTAACTGAACTGACCCTAACTATAGAGTCCCCTATCACTATTGTTCCCTCTTCTCCCCTTTCCCTTCTGAGACACAGAGCCAAATTCAATGCCAGCGACCTGACCACTGCCCACTGCGGGTTCCCCATGGTAGGTCAACTTTCCCCCCCCACCCCCCAACTGATGAGAGTTTTATCACACAGTCTTCTCATCACACACTTGTCATACTGTGACAGGTGTTATAAAAGCAACTCGTAGCAAGTAACACCACAGCAAGTTTTCAAAAGGCAAGTAACTGCAGATGTTGGAAATCTGAAAAACAAAACAACAGAAAATGCTGGAAATACTCAGCAAGTCAGGCAGTGTCTGTGGCGAGAGATAAGGTTTCTTTATTAGTCACATGTACATCAAAACACACAGTGAAATGCATCTTTCCCGTAGAGTGTTCTGGGGGCAGCCCGCAAGTGTTGTCACACTTCCGGCGCCAACATAGCACACCCACAACTTCCTAAACCGTACGTTTTGTTTTGGAATGTGGGAGGAAACCGGAGCACCCGGAGGAAATCCACGCAGACACGGGGGAACGTACAAACTCCTTACAGACAGCGGCCGGAATTGAACCCGGGTCGCTGGCGCTGTAAAGTGTTACGCTAACCGCTACACTACTGTTTCATCTTCATCAGCACCAGGAGGTTTACATTGGTAAAGAGGAAGAATATGCACTTATACAAAGTTGAATCGTTCCAATGTACTTTACTGTCACTACTGTAGGAAAGGTGAACTGTCACAAGGAATTAGCAGAATGTAGAACTTGACCTGTTCAATCCCTGATACAGAATCTCAACCTGAAATGTCAACATCCCCTTGCCTTCATCATCGGTGCTTGACCTGCTGAGTTCCTACAGCATTTTGTTGCTCGTTCTGGAGTCTGACCTGTTCTGTCACCTTGAGCTGGAGTATTGGTAGTTGGCATTTCTTCTCAATATTGGCAAAGACATTTTAGGAGATAATGTTGTCACGGTGAAGAGGCATTTCTACAGACTGGTGCTGGAATAAACCAGGCTTGGTCTCCCATCTTCAGACAAGGAGGGTATAACCTGAAGCCTGGCCAACACTGGACAGATCCATCTACTGCGCCACCACCACCCATCTGCTCTGTCCTCATTGCTGCAGGGTTGAACTTTGAACATCTATCTCCCCAGTGCCACACAATGTGTATTAGCAATTGGAATTATCAATGATTGGATGCTTTCAATGCATAGAGTGAAATATTGTTTTCCACTGATTAGCATGGATTCGCAGTGTATATAGTGAGCCAAGTTCCAGCATCAGTATAAAGCCAGAAACCAAGCAACAGCTATGGTAAAGTGATGAATTTTGGAGATGTTCCCCTGCTGTGGTATCAGGACAGTGAGTCAGACCATTGGGATTCCAGGTTCCCTGTGCTGCAGTGCTCACTGTGTGTTTGCCATTCTTTCACAGTTACTCCTTAGTTTTATCTTGCTATCTCTCCACGAATACAGATCCGTTTATTATAATTGAGAAGAATGTCTGTATGAGGGTGAGCCTCACAGGAAAAACATAAATGATTAGTTCGTGGCCTGGGGAATTAAAAAAAAAGTTCTGGAATTTAAGAGCAGATAACTGTGCTTGGGAGGGGAATGAAAGAGGTGGGGGAAGGGAACAAAATGTGATGATTAAGACCGCAAATAGCAAAGCGTTTGCCCTCAGGACCTTTCCCCCTTATCTTTGCTGATGATCATATGTGGAACGAGGAGAATGAGCAAGTTTCTACCATCTTTCCTGAGTGGAATAACCTTAAACACATTGAGGAATTTGGGAACTGTCCCACTTAAGTGCAGAATCTTTCTGGCAACAGATTAGGCGCGGCATCTCCTTGTTGAGACATGCTGATGGTTTGTGGTCACAGTGGAAAATTATTGGGCATTCTGTTTAAAAGGCAAAGCAGCAAAAGGGGGAGGGGTTCAGGTTTCAGTGGGCTCTGTCTATACAAGAATGGGCTCCCTCTATGCAGTAAGGTTCCATGGATAAAGAGACCAATATACCCAGTTTCATATATTTTCCAACTAGTTCCAACTAGTGTGTCGAGTTATATAGCACGGCAGCGGCCGTTCAGCCCTTCCAGCCTGTGCTGACCATCAAACACCCATTTGCACTAGTCCCATTTTATCCTCCCTGGATTCTACCCCTCACCCGTTCACTGGGTGTCCTTACTTGGGAAGTTGGGGAGAGGCTTCAGAAGGAATATCTAATATTGTTTAAGCATCCACACCCGGTGATGGCTGGGGGAAAGGTAGGCAGGGTGCAGGAGCTGGAATTTGGACTGACTTCTGAGTGGGTGAGCCGAGGAATAATCGGCTTTTCCTTCCAATTACTCAGGCTCAGGGCAGAGAGCGTTCTGTTTCTCCTTGCCTGGTAATTGAACCAGCCTTGCTGGATTTCCCTTTAAGTTTGTGCATCTTTTCTGGTTGAGACCTGTGGTATTTTTGGTCATACGGCAAGGGAACAGGCCCATCAGCCCACTCTGCACTGAGAATCCAGCACTCAATTACACAAACACTGCACCAACCCCATTTCATTCTCCCCTCATTCCTCAGATTCTAAACCAGAGAACCTGGAGGGAAAATGTCGCAGGGAGATTGCCCAAACTCAAATGGTAGGGCCCTGGAGAGTGTTGTAAAACACGAGAGACCTTGAGGTACAGGTGCAGAGTTTCACAGGTAAACAGGGTGATGAAGAAGGCGTTTGGCATGTTTGCCTTCATCAGTCAGGGCATTGAGTACAGGAGGTACACACAGAATGCTGGAGGAACTCAGCAGGTCAGGCAGGAGGGAAATGAACAGGTGACATATAAGGTCAAGTTCCTTCATCTTGTCTCAACCCGAAACATCAACCGTCCATTTCCCTCCACAGATACTGCCTGACCCGCTGAGTTCCTCCAGCACTTTGTGTGTTAGATCATAGAACATTACAGCACAGTACAGGCCCTTTGGCCCACGATGTTGTGCCGACATTTTGTCCTACTCTAAGATCTATCTAGCCCTTCCCTCCCACATAGCCCTCCACTTTTCTATCATTCATGTGGCTATCTAAGAGTCTCTTAATAGCATCATAGGGTGGGAGACCAAACCATTTTCACCTTGGGCAAATGTCTTTGACTGTCCATTTGATCTATGCCTCTTATCGTCTTGTACACCTCTGTCAAGTCACCTCTCATTCTCCTCCACTCCAAAGAGAAAAGCCCTAGTTCGCTCAGTCTATCCTCATAAGACATGCTCTCCAATCCAGGCAACATCCTGGTAAATCTCCTCTGCACCCTCTCTAAAGCTTCCACATCCTTCCTATAATGAGGCGACCAGAACTGAACACAATACTCCCAAGTGTGGTCTAACCTGAGTTCTATAGAGCTGCAACATCACCTCGTGGCTCTTGAACTCAATACCCCCACTATGAAGGCCAACACACCATACGCCTTCTTATCAACCCTATTGACCTGCGTGGCAACCTTGAGGGATCTCTGGCCGTGGACTCCAAGATCCCTCTGTTCCTCCACACTGCCAAGAGTCCTGCCATTAACCTTGTATTCTGCCTTCAAATTCAGGATTGAACTCCATCTGCCACTTCTCAGCCCAGCTCTATATCCTATCAATGTCCTGTTGTAACCTACAGCAACTTTCTACATTATCCACCACACCACCAACCTTTATCATTAGCAAACTTACTAACCCACCCCTCCACATCCTCATCCAAGTCATTTATAAAAATCACAAAGAGCCGGGGTCCTAGAACATATCCCTGGGGAACACCACTAGCCACTGGTTGCTCCAAGTTCCACATCTGCAGTCTCTTGTGTCTCCATTGAGTACAGGAGTTGGATAGTCATGTTACAGCTGTACAAGTCGTTGGAGAGACCAAGTATTGTGCACAGTTCTGGTCGCCCAGCTATAGGAAAGATGTCGTTAAGCTGGAAAGGGTACAGAAAAGATTCACGAGGATGTTACTGGGACTGGAGGGTTTGACTTTTAGGAGAGGCTGGATAGGCTGGGACTTTTTTCCCTGGAGCGAAAGAGGCTGAGGGATGATGTTAAAGAGATGTATAAAATCATGAGGGGCGTAACTAAAGTGGATAACCACAGTCTTTTTCCCAGGGTAGGAGAGTTTAAAACTAGAGGACATAGATTTATGGTGAGAGGGGAAAGATTTAAAGGGACCATAGGGGAAACATTTTCACACAGAGGGTGATGGGTATGTGGAACGAGCTGCCAGAGGAAGTGGTAGAGGTGGGGACAATTACAACGCTTAAAAGACATTTAGACAGGTACATGGATAGAAAAGCTACAGAGGGATGTGGGTCAAACACAGGCAAATGGGACTAGCTCGGGTAGACATTTTGTTTGACGTGGACAAGTTGAAGGGCCTGTTCTGTATAAGTCTATGACTCAACACAGCACGTGGAGGTCTGGATTGAACGCAGGTTGCCAGAGCTGAGGGACAGCAGCTGCACTAGTTGCCCCACTGTGCCACACCCTGTGTTAACCCGTGACTATTAGTTTTCTGCAAATTTCCAACCCTAAAGCACTCCCTCTGCGGCAGAACCCAAAAGCACTGGCTTACTGATAGATCCTGCTGCTGAACCGATTGTCAGTTCAGATTAGTAGTACAAGATTTGTAGCCTCAAGTAGATCCATTACGGTCTCGTACACAACTCATTATAGTCCCTTACACTGCATTACTGCCTCTTGGATAAGACTGGCCTCTGTTATACTGTTCTTCTGACCCATTTTACCAACAGGTAATTTTTTGGCTTAATCTATCAAGAAATTACAATTTATTCAGTTAATTTAATAAAATGTACATTGCCAATCCCCTGGTGCCGGTTCAGTGGGAAGGTTTCACAGCTTAACTGCTGTGAGTCTGCAAGAGATCAATGCTCCCCCAACTGGGCTCCATCCAAATGGAAGAACAGCAGTGAAGGCCTCCCAGGATGTTTCCCCATGTTTGGCCCATAACCTTCTTAACCTTTCCTATCCATGTACCTGTCCAAATGTCTTTTAAAGTTGTTATTGTATTCTTGATCTCTCAATCACGGCCCTTGCACTTTATTTGTCTACCTGCACTGCACTTTCGCTATAACCGTAACACTATATTCTGTTATTGATTTCCCTTGTACCACCTCGATATACTGATGTATGGAGGTGATCTGAGGTCTGGATGGCACGCAAACAAAAGCTTTCCACTGTATCTCAGTACATGTGACAATAAACCAATTACCAGTTACTGAATGGTAATGTGCGGGTGTAGAAGGCAGATGGGAAAGCATTAGATATGTTAGGTTGTTATAAAGGATTTGAATCCTTTATAACAGGAGGGTTATATTCTGGAGGGCCATGTGGGAGGGAAGGGTTAGATAGATAGTAGAGCAGGATAAAATGGCGACACAACATCGTGGGCCGAAGGGCCCGTGCTGTGCTGTAGTGTTCTGTGTTCTACGAATACAATTGCAAAGATGTCTTGCTACAATTATATAGGGTCTTGGGGAGACCACAGCTGGATAATTGCATACAATTTTTGTCTCCTTACCTAAACCAGAGGATAAACGTGTTCAGAGATTCCCAGTGGAGGCTCAATCATTAATTTTCATTGGAGGAATCGAGATGTGGGATAGGACAACAAAGTGGCATTGAGGTGAATGGTCACCCATGATCCTGTTTGATTGCTTTTGAAGAACAGGCTTGATGGGCTGAATGGCCTGCTTCCTATGTTCCTGTTCTCCCCATATCTACACTGTCTAACCTAACCATGATATTAACATTAAATAGTAACCTTTATACAAAATATAATCAGATTGCTTTTAAGCCTTTTAGGACTGAATACATGAACCCACTTCAGAGTCTAAGCTTGTCAGTGAGAAAGGCAACTTTACAGGATGTTATTGGGTGGAGATAGAGAGACAATGGTTGTTTTATATTTGGTTTCAGTGGGTGTGTTTGCCTCTAAGAACTTTCAAGTAGATTCAACAGTTGCAGTGTGAGCCATTTCATATCCCTTTAATCCTGCACCACGCCATGTCATGATACACCACCATTCTGAAGTCCATGTCACCACTCAGCAGAAATTGTCTGGCACGGTACATACCTCTGGCTTTTACTAACAATGTTTCCCAGTGATATAAAAAGACTTGTATTTGTATAGCACCTTTCACCTCAAAACATCCCAATGTGTTTTATGACCAATAGGAAAAGTCTCTGGGATTGTAGACACTGCTTAAATGTCAGAAAAGTGGTAGTGAGTTTACACACAGCAAACTCCCACAATATGATAAAGACCACATGGTCTATTTTACTGATGTTGTTTGAGGTGTAAAACATTGGCCAAGGCAACAAAATAACTTTCCAGTTGCTCTTCGACGTAACATCATTTTATCTGAGTGGATTGCCCATGGACTGGTGTGGATTGGTGGATGCACTACGTTTATTTGTGGGGAGACTCTTACTGATAGTCCAAAACACTTACTTCTGATGGTCACTCACATAAACGTCCACAGATATTCCATTGCTCTCCGAGATGGTGCCCAGTGGGGGTGGGGTGCACTCTTGTAGACTCCCAGTGGTGTAGTTAAGCTGAGTAACCTTCCCATTTAACCTGGTGACAGACAACTTATATTTTAACTAATTGAGTACACTTAGAGTCATAGAGTCATACACACTGAGGCCAAGGTGTGGCAGTAATTGTAACGAGCAGAGTAATAAGTGGGCAGGGCAGAGGGAAGGGCAAGCTTAATCAGCAGATATTGCTTAGATGGTGCGATGTTTAAGATTAAAGCAAAATATATTTGAGAAGATTTGAAAAAACTCTGGAGCTCAGTGTTTTTGAGGTTTGGCAGTGAACCAGCAAACACAGCTGAGAAGAAACAAAGGTTCACAGTCCTTGTAGTGTTGAGTAACTGATATCCCAGTAACGTCACGTACAGTTAGACCTGCAAAGCGTCTGTCCATTGTGACTATGGAACATACCACCATCCAGCAGACATTTGCAGGGATACAGATATTAGATATTTATTTATTAGTCACATGTACATCAAAGCACACAGTGAAATTCATCTTTTTGAGTTACTGAGACTGTGCTGGGGGCAGCCTGCAAGTGTCGCCACGCTTCCGGCGCCAACATAGCATGCCCAGAACTTCCTAACCTGTACGTCTGTTGGAATGTGAAACATAGAAACATAGAAAACCTACAGCACAATTCAGGCCCTTCGGCCCACAAAGCTGTGCCGAACATGTCCCTACCCTAGAAATTACTAGGCTTACCTATAGTATTTTTCTCAGCTCCATGTATCTATCCAACAGTCTCTTAAAAGACCCTATCGTATCCGCCTCCACACCGTTGCCGGCAGCCCATTGCATGCACTCACCACTCTCTGAGTAAAAAACTCACCCCTGACATCTCCTCTATACATACTCCCCAGCACCTTAAATCTGTGTCCTCTTGTGGCAACCATTTCAGCCCTGGGGAAAGGCCTCTGACTATCTACTCAATCAATGCCTCTCATCATTTTATATACCTCTGTCAGGTCCCCCCTCATCCTCTGTCGCTCCAGGGAGAAAAGGCCGAGTTCCCCCAACCTGCTTTCATAAGGCATGCTCTGCAATCCAGGCAGCATCCTTGTAAATATCCTCTGCACCCTCTCTATGGCTTCCACATCCTTCGTGTAGTGAGGCGACCAGAACCGAGCACTGTACTCCAAGTGGGGTTTGACCAGGGTCCTATATAGCTGTAACAATACCTCGGCTCCTAAATTCAATTCCCTGATTGATGAAGGACAATACACCATATGCCTTCTTAGCCACAGAGTCAACCTGTACAGTTGCTTTGAGCGTCCTATGGACTCGGACCCCAAGATCCCTCTGATCCTTCACACTGCCAAGAGTCCTACCATTAATACTATATTCTGCCATCACATTTGACCTATCAAAATAAACTACATCACACTTATCTGGGTTGAACTGTATCTGCCACTTCTCAGCCCAGCTTTGCATCCTGTCTATGTCCCGCTGTAACCTCTGACAACCCTCTATACTATCCACTACACCTCCAACCTTTGTGTCATCCGCAAACTTACTAACCTATCCCTCCACTTCCTCATCCAGGTCATTTATAAAAATCACAAAGAGTAAGGGTCCCAGGACAGATCCCTGAGGTACACCACTGGTCACCAACCTCCATGCAGAATACGACCCTTCAACAACCACCCTTTGCCTTCTGTGGGCCAGCCAGTTCTGGATCCACACTGCAATGTCCCCTTGGATCCCATGCCTCCTTACTTTCTCAATAAGCCTTGCATGAGGTACCTTATCAAATGCCTTGCTGAAATCCATATACACTACATCTACTGCTCTCCCTTCATCGATGTGTTTGGTCACTTCCTCAAAAAATTCAATCAGGCTCGTAAGGCAGGACCTGCCCTTGACAAAGCCATGCTGACTATTCCTAATCATAGTATACCTCTCCAAATGTTCATAAATCCTGCCTCTCAGGATCTTCTCCATCAGTTTACCAACGACTGAGGTAAGACTCACTGGTCTATAATTTGCTGGGCTATCTCTACTCTCTTTCTTGAATAAGGGAACAACATCTGTAACCCTACAATCTTCTGGGACCTCTCCCGTTTCCATTGATGATGCAAGGATCATCGCCAGAGACTCCGCAATCTCCTCCCTCGCCTCCCACAGCAACCTGGGGTACATCTCATCCGGTCCCGGTGACTTATCCAACTTGATGCTTTCCAAAAGTTTCAGCACCTCCTCTTTCCTCATATCTACATGCTCAAGCTTTTCATCCTGCTGCAAGTCCTCACTACAATGCCCCAGATCTTTTTCCGTAGTGAATACTGATGTAAAGTATTCATTAAGTACCTCTGCTATTTCTTCCGGATCCATACACACTTTCCCACTGCTGCACTTGATAGGCCCTATTCTTTCGCATCTTATCCTCTTGCTCTTCACATACTTGTAGAATGCCTTGGGGTTTTCCTTAATCCTGCCCGCCAAGGCCTTCTCATGTCCCCTTCTGGATCTCCTAATTTCCTTCTTAAGCTCCTTCCTATTAGCCTTATACTCTTCCAGATCTCTAACATTACCCAGCTCTCTGTACCTTTTGTAAGCTTTTCTTTTCCTTTTGACTAGATTCATTATAGCCTTTGTACACCACGGTTCCTGTATACTCTCGTGATTCCCGTCTCATTGGAACATGCCTATGCAGAACTCCACACAAATATCCCCTGAATATTTGCCACATTTCTTCCGTACTTTTCCCTGAGAACACCTGTTCCCAATTTAAGCTTCCAGTTTTCTGCCTGAGAGCCTCATAATTCCCTTTACTCCAACTAAACGCCTTTCTAGTCTGTCTGTTCCTATCTCTCTCCAATGCTATCGTAAAGGAGATAGAATTATGATCACTATCTCCAAAATGTTCACCCACTGAGAGATCTGACACCTGACCAGGTTCATTTCCCAATACCAAATCAAGCACAGCCTCTCCTCTTGTAGACTTATCTACATAGTGTCAAGAATCCTTCCTGAACACAGTTAACAAACTCCATCCCATCTACACCCCTCACTGTATGGAGATGCCAATCGATGTTTGGGAAATTAAAATCTCCCATCACAACAACTATTATTATCACACCTTTCTAGAATCTGCTTCCCTATCTGCTCCTCGATATCCCTATTACTATTGGGTGGCCTATAATAAACACCCAGTAAAGTTATTGACCCTTTCCTGTTCCTAACCTCCACCCACAGAGACTCCGTAGACAGTCCCTCCATTACGTCCACCTTTTCTGCAGCCGTGACACTATCTCTGATCAACAGTGCCACTCCCCCACCTCTTCTGCCTCCCTCCCTGTCCTTTCTGAAACATTTAAACCCGGCACTTGAAGTAACCATTCCAGTCCCTGAGCCATCCAAGTCTCTGTAATGGCCACCACATCGTATCTCCAAGTATTTATCCAAGCTCTAAGCTCATCATGTGGGAGGAAACTCGAGCACCCGGAGGAAACCCACGCAGACACACGGGGAGAACGTACAAACTCCTTACAGACAGTAGCAGGAATTGAACCCAGGTTCATGGAAACAGACACACTAAGTCTGCACTCACAACCAACCACCCATTTTACACTAATCCTACCCCAAACCATTTTATTCTCCCCACAGTCTCATCAACTCCCCCCAGGTTTCTACTGCTCAGCTACACACTGGGGGCAATGTACAGCGGCTGATTAACCCACCAACCCACACATCTTTGGATCGTGGGTGGAAACCAGAGCTCCCAGAATGGTCATGGGTAGAACGTGCAAACTCCACACAGACAGCACCGGAGGTCAGGAGCGAACCCGCGACACTGGAGCCGTGAGGCAGCGGCTCTACCGGCTGCACCACCCTTTCACCCAAACTTTGAGAGGTAGTGTCTTGCCTCCTGTTTGCAGAACGATGGCTTGCAGTGACTCACTTTCTAAGTGAAGTATAATCCTCCATTACCAAAACAGCTACATCAACTGCTGCTAGAAGGTCACCAACTCGGTGAAAGACGCCCTTTGGTCTGCCCGAAACTTGTTGGTCTCCCAGCGCTGTGAGATGTCTGTAGGGGAATGCTGCTGACTGGCACATTCCAGGCTGCAGGAGTACGTGCTGAGGGACACACGGAAGCTGGGTGCAGCCAACGCAAGGGCTTGGTGGGGAAGGATGACAGTTTAAGGTTCTTCTGCCACAGGACAGGGAGAGAAAGCTCCTTAAATACTGTAAATATGGGATTGGGGTAGCATCCCAGGGAGCCACACGAGTGGCATCGGTGCTGTGTTTTTTAATATAAAAAGGTAAACCTAATGATTGATCCGTACACGAATGTAAAGGTTTGCACTGTTTTGTTGTTGTATATAGTTTGTTTTTTATGATGAATAAAGTTTATTTTGGTTAAAAAGAAGTTCCCCCAGTAAGAGTGGGTTAACATTGCTGTTGGGTCCCGGTGATATAATTGAAGGGAGGCGATGCGGGGGGGCGGGGGATTACCACCCACCCACAGTCTATAGTCTGTAAGGATCCAATGTGAAAGACTCTGGCTGGTTCCATTGCACTCCTTATGGGCTGGACCAACAGAGGGAAACCAATCCCATTGGTCGTAGTTCAGTGGACAGCTCGATTGCTTCTAGGTCAAAAGATATGAGGCTCTTTTCCAAAGACTAGTGTGGAAAAAGGTCAGTTGACAGTATCAGTGAAAGTGTCCTGACTGGTTGCATCATGGTCTGGGACGGCAACTCAAATGTGCAGGAACGTAAGAAGCTGCAGAGAGTAGTGGACTCAGCCCAATGCATCACAGGCACATCCCTCCCCACCACCAGGAGTATCTACAGGAGGTGCTGCCTCAAGAAGGCAACATCCATCATCAAAGATCCCCACCATCCAGGCTATGCTACCTTCTCACAGCTACCATCGGGCAGGAGGTACAGAAGCCTGAAGTCCCACACCACCAGGTTCAAGAACAGCTACTTCCCTTCAACAATTCGGTTCTTGAACCAACCTGCACAACCCTAATCACTACCTCAGTACAGCAACATTATGGCCACTTTGACCACTTTCCACTACAATGGACTTTGTTTTTTGTTCTAGATGTGTTCTTTCTTTTATAATTGTGTACAATTTATATGGGTAGTTTATGTTTTTCTTATGAATGTTGCGTACCTGGTGCTGTGTGCCTGTGATGCTGCTGTGAAGTAAGTTTTTCATTGCAGCTGTGCATGTGACAATAAACTCAACTGTGACTAGTGCATGTAGAAGGGGTGCTGCATTACTGGAGCTGACCATTTGCCTTGGTTTAATGCAACACCTCGAATAATCTCTGCTACATGCACTAGTTGTCAACTCTTGAATGGATGTATGAGCCCATGGTAAGTGAGTGGAGTTCTCCCCTCTGGCAAGGCCCCACATCGCCTCCCTTCAATTATATCACCGGGACCCAACACTCTTACTGGGGGAACTTTTTTTAAACCAAAATAAACTTTATTCATCATAAAAAAAACTATATACAGCAACAAAACAGTGCAAACCTTTACATTCGTGTACGGATCAATCACTAGTGTTACTTTTTTATATAAAAAACACAGCACCGATGCCACTCGTGTGGCTCCCTGGGATGCTACCCCAGTCCCATATTTACAGTATTTAAGGAGCTTTCTCTCCCTGTCCTGTGGCAGAAGAACCCTAAGCTGTCGTCCTTCTCCACCAAGCCCTTGCGTTGGCTGCCTGGTTCTCTCTCTATCTGATCATTTCCATCATTGCTGTCTTGTGGGAGCTTCCTGTGCAGCATTTGGCTGCTACCTTTTCTGTTACACAGTGACTGACCATGAGACATTCATCACAGATATGCTGGGAGTAGTGCTTCAGAATGTCTTTCCATCAGAACTAAATCGATTATGTCATCAATACCTTGTGCAGAAAGAGGAGCAAACCATATTTTTTTGGGGCCATTTGTTGTTCAGGGAAGATTAATCGGGTTTTCTGGAAGTGAGTGGGAAGGGCAGGGTGTCATTCTATCTGCCTCATCCCCAGGAGCAGAAGTAGATGTGAGAGTGGATTATTGTGTGAGATCAGACACTAAGTCTGCAAGCCCAGGCTTGTGAGAAGAACATGTTTTTGTCTCACATCTCTCAAGGTGAGCTCGGCCACTCTCACAGACACTGGGGTTGCAAAGTGAAGACGTACAGAGGTTGCCAGCAACAGGGAGGGTGTCCATAAGTCAGGCATTCATAACCCAGGGACAGCCTGTGAAAGAAAACTCTCCGTGAGCAAAATTGTGCAGATGCCGTAACACTGAAATAAAAATACTCAGCAGGTCAGGCAGCATCTGTGGAAAGAGGAACAGGGTTGATGTTTCAGGTCGATAATCTTTCAAACCTTGAACTCTGTGTCTGGTGTAGAGAGACTGGAAAAGGTACATGCACCATTCACAGGGAGTCGTCACTGCTACGTTTCATCCGCCGTGTGGTTTACATTAAGTACCGCTGGAAAAGTAATGTTTAAGCCTGCATAAATTAATGTCGTGTGGGGTTTCCTCTCAGTGAAGGTACGGGGTGCTGTTGATTCATGTGGACAGGTACCATTACTCCTCATAGCTGACCATTTTTTCTGGTGAGCCAAGGCACGGCTATTCAACTGTTGGGGCATCTCAACAAAGTCCAACTCGGTCCTCTCCTGACCACCCCACCTATAGCTGGCATGTCGTGGGGGAGGTTGGGTGGAGGTGGTGGTGAGAGAGGGGCAACTTTCACACCTGAGATCGGCAGTTTGTTTTATCCCCCCCCCATTAGAGGCCAGTCTCCTGCTCTCTGCTCCATCCACTTTAACCCACGACTCTCCAGTATTTTGAACCGATTAAGTTGCCTGAATCTACTTTAAAGTCATTACCAAAGCTTCCAGTCAACATTTTCTCCTTCCTTTTCATTGTTTCAGGCTGGGCACAGACAACCGCCGCCCTGATGATTATTGGCTGTATACTGTTGATCATTTGCTTCATTCTGTCCATCCTGGCCTTGTGTAAAGAGCAACCAGGCCTGCTGAGACTGATTGGATTCCTCCTCTTCATTGCTGGTAAGAGTTTACTCTTTATCTGTACTGGGAAAGTCCCACTGTCCCTTTCTCTCTCAACCACACCAAGTATTTCTGTCCCCGTAACCAGTGCTCTCTGTAACCTGAACACACTGCACCCTTCATACACACTCCCCTGCCTCATAACCCAGGAGCCACCCCACCACGATCACTCCTGTACTTCCTCTCCAAATGGGTAGTGCATGGTCCAGGCCCACATTTCCCTGCCTGCCATTCCCAGCGATTCCAACATCTTCCTTGGGATAAACCACAAGCAGCTCCGTGTCCCCCGTCGGGTAAACAGACACGAGCATTGGGAAAAGTAGATCGGATTATGAGAGGCACAGAGCAGTCAGGTTCTTTTGCAATGTACAAAAAGTGCTGGAGGAACTCAGCGGGTCAGGCAGCATCTATGGAGGGAAATAAACAGTCAACGTTTCAGGCCGAGACCCTTCATCAGGACTGGAAAAGAAGAGGGCAGAAGCCGGAATAAGAAGGTGGGGGGGGAGGAGCGCACGCAGGCAGGGGAGAGGTGAGTCCAGGTGAGAGGGGGGAAGGTAGGTGGGTGGGGGAGGGGGGGGAAGATGTAATAAGCTGAGAGGTGACAGGTAGAAGAGGCAAAGGGCTGAAGAAGGAATCCGGTGGGAGAGGGCAGTGGACCATGGAATAAAGGATGGGGGAGGGGAGGGGAGGAGAGGAGAGGGGCAGGTCATCAAGGCAGTGGAAGGGAGCCATGGGAATAAGGGAAGACAAAAGAGTTGGGGGGGGGGGGGGGGGGGGGGGGAGAAAAAGGGGTTACCAGAAGTTAGAGAAATCGATGTTGAGGCCATCAGGTTGGAGACTCCCAAGGCGGAATATGAGGCGTTGTTCCTCCAACCTGCGTCAGGCCTCGACGTGGCAGAAGAGGAGGCCGCGGATAGACATGTCGGTCTGGGAGTGGGATGTAGAGTTGAAGTGGACTCACCTATCACCTGCCAGCCTGTGCTCCCCCCCCCTCCCCCTCCCCTGACCTTCTCATTTCCGGCTTCTGCCCTCTTCCTTTCCAGTCCTGGAGGCCGTGGACAGACGTGTCAGTGGGATGTGGAATTGAAGTGGGTGGCCACCAGGAGGTCAGAATCCTTTGTCCATGGTAGAGGGCATAGGTTTAAGGTGAGAGTTTTAAAGGAGATCTGAGGGGCGCTTTTTTCTGGGAATCGCTGCCAGAGGAGGTGGTGAAATTGGGACACAGTCACTACATTTACGAGACATTGAGGCAGACACTTAAATAGGCAAAGCATAGAGCAATACGATTCTAATGCGGGCAAATGGGATTAGTGTAGATGAGCAAAAAGGCCGGCATGGACGAGGTGGGCCGAAGGGCCTGTTTCTGTGCTGTACGACTCTTTGAGTCAATGACTCTAAAGAGCAGCAACATCTTTGCCGTTTTCGAAATGGGAAGGTGCGTGGGATGTGCCCCACCGCTGACCCCAGAACAGAGGTCGGTGACTTTGACTTCCCCAAGGACAAGAGACCGACCTCCAGCAGGATCCGAACAGGCCACAAACTATGTGCCCACTTGCAATGGTAAAGGACCCTAAGAGTCAGAAACCACAGCCAATTTCACAGGCAACCTGCCCATCAGGATAAATGCGTAACGTCCTAATTTAGTTTCTGCAAAGTAGCCCATGTCAGTCAGTCACACTGGTGTTTGCCTGTGTCCATCTCCCACTATTTACCTCCTCGTTTGATGATTGGCACAAGCGACGGGTCAAAGTGCAAAGGTCGCTTTCGCCAGCATTGCCCCAGCAACCTAGCCCCTCACCTCGTCGTAAGGAAGGCTTCCAGTTGAACGCTGAATTGTTTCTCTCTCGCTCTCCAGTCCTGGTCCAGTTCATCGGTCTGGTCACCTACCCGGTCAAGTTCACCGATGTCCTGATCCAAAGCGGCTCCTACGAGTACAGCTGGAGCTACGGGCTGGGCTGGGGCGCCACCATCCTGATGATCGGGTGTGGAATCTTCTTCTGCTGCCTTCCCAAGTACGAGGACGAACTGTACGGTCTGACCAAGCCTTACTACATCTACGAGAGCGCCTGATTATGGCCGGCAATAAGGACTTGCTTCCAAGTCACTCTGCTGGACGTCGATGCCTTGTTCCTGTGTCCGTGGGCTCTTTCAAAATGCAAAACAAAGACTTTAAGATTCTTGCACATTTTATTAGCCATAGCAACTGAATCTCACTTGTATATTAAGGTAGTTCGCTTCAAGTAGGTGGGTGTGAGGAGAAACAAGGCAAATGGAAACTTAATGTTGAGGGAGATAACAAATGTAACATTTAACACCAAATGCAATCGGTATCTTGGCTGAACCTAAATATTGAACTTGTACCCTCTGTCTCTTCCCCTTCTGGCATCTACTTCAAGTAAATATGCATTACGGTCTGGAATTGGAGTGCTGTAACAGTTGGTAGCAGGAGAATTTGGATTTTGGGGGAGGTGAGAGATTATTGTAATATAAATACTATGGATTGGGATATAATGGGGATTATCACAGTGAGAAAGTGCAGAGTGGATTCATTTTTAAAAGACCTAATATATGTATTGGATGATGAATACTGATGCTTTATATGTTTAAATGACCAAAAGGAATTTGTGTTACTCATTCAATTTTGGGGCCGGGGAGAAAGTTTCTTAAAGTCGTATTGTACAAAAAGAACTAGCATTTTATTAAACAGTCTACAAATTACTCACTGATTTTGTTTTATTTTCTTTCTGGAATATGGAGCAGTGTTCTTCCCTTTTAGGAAAAGAGGAGGTCAGGGAAATTGTTAATTAATTCAGAATTTAAGATATTTATTTATTAGTCACATGTACATCGAAATGCAGTGAAATGAGTCTCTGCATTGCTGAGAATGTGCCGGGGGCAGCCCGCAAGTGTCGCCACTCTTCCAGCGCCAACAGAGCAATGTCCACAGCTCCTAATCAGTACGTCTTTGGAATGTGGGTGGAAACCCACGCAGTCACGGGGAGAACGTACAAACTCCTTACAGACAGCGGCCAGAATTGAACCCAGGTCACTGGCGCTGTAATAGCATTACGCTAACTGCTACACTATTCGTTTTACTAGGGGGTCTGCATAAAACAGGTCCCTCGGGCAGCATCAGTAACCAATGAACACAGGTCAAAGATACAGGTGACAGAAATTTGACCTTATGGAATTCACAAATCACTCCCAAAAATTTGAGTTACCAAATAAAATTCAAATGGAATTTGTGTGGGGAGAAAAAGTAAATAAATTCAACTCAATACAAAATTTTGTTTTTCAACTAACATTTCTTGACCCATGAACAGATGAAGTGGCTTTGCATTACGGAAAATTGTGATACAGCCCGTTTTCTAGGAACGCAACCCCACTTTTAGCCCATAAGGAACCCGAGGACAATGGAGACTTACTTCATGCAGTGAGTCATTGTCGTCATAAAAGAATATACGAACAAGAAACGGATAGGGGTCTTGGGCGCTCACTGTTCAATAAGTTAAACCTACTTTGCTGTCTGATCCCCACATCCTCTGATTCCTCATGAATCTGCCCAATGACTGATCAGGCACAGAGCTTGATGCAAAGAAAGATTCAAACCTCCCGATTGAAGAAATTTCTCCTCTCAGTTCCAAATGGCCCTCATCTTGAGAATAACACCTTCAAGTTATAGACCCTCTAGCCTTTTGCTACTCATTCGATCAACCCCCCCCCCCCTCAGAATTTTACAAGATTAAAATACTTTATTAGTCACATGAACATCGAAACACAGTGAAAGGCATCTTTTGCGTAGAGTGTGCTGGGGGGCAGCCCGCATGTGCCGCCACGCTTCCAGCGCCAACATAGCATGCCCACAACTTCCTAACCCGTACATCTTTGGAATATGGGAGGAAACCGGAGCACCCAGAGGAAACCCACGCGGACATGGGGAGAACGTACAAACTCCCTACGGACCGGGGCCAGAATTGCACCCAGGTTGCTGGCACTGTAATAGCGTTACACTAACTGCTACACTACCGTGATATGTTCCAGTTTTGTTTTTAAATTCCAGTGTGTACAGGTCATTGTTGCTCAACATCATCACAAGAAATCGATCTGGTACATCTACACTACACTGACTCCCAAGTCAAATATACTTTTCCTTGGATCTGTAGACAAAACCTGGATCCAATAATCCAGGTGTGATTGCACCAAAGCCTTGGGGAAGGTCTTTCCACCTCTTGTCTGCCAACTGCCTTTACAGTAGTGTTCACCTTTCTAATTCTTTGCTATACCTGCATGTGTTCCCCAGAGCACACCACCAGGCTTCACTTGTTTAACCCCATTTAAAAATCAAATGACCTGTTTCTCCATTCTCCGCACCAAAACTAACAGATGGCATAGCTGGTAGACCCACTGCCTCACAGCGCCATCAACTCAGGTTCGATCCTGATCTCGGCTGCTGTCTGTGAGGAGTTTGCACATTGTCCCCGTGACCACGTGGGTTGCCAATGGGTGCTCCGGTTTCCTCCCACATCCCAAAGACGTGCAAGTTGGCCAAAGTATATTATTCATATTGTAGGTGGGGGATAGAATCTGTGGAGGAAGTGGGTGCTTGATGGTCAGTACACAGGGTCTGGATGTGTGCAGGAGGATCTGGGTAGATCAGGAGGAAAGAGGGGCAGAGTTTACCAGAAGTTGGAGAATTCACTGCTCAAGCTGTTGGGTTGTAGACTACCCAGGGGGAATATGAGGGGGCTGTTCCTCTAGTTTGTGTTCAGCCTCACTTCACCCTGGCAGTGGAGGAGGCAGAGGACAGATAGGTCGGTGCGGGAATGGGGAGGGGAATTAAAATGGCTGGAAGCTGGGAGCTCCAGAAAGCCATGGTGGACAGAGCGCAGGTGCTGGGCAAAGTGGTGGAAAGATGAGGTATTGTTCATCGTGCTTGCATTGGGCTTGAGAGTTAACGTTTGGTCCCTTGCAGTCCAGAGAAATTGTATTGGTCAACAGCAGAAAAATTGAACAAGTATTTTGTTTCTTTCGTTGTAGAAGGCAGCAGGGAAAACTTGCCATAACTCCTCCCAGACTGGCACAGCTGGTGTGCTGTGTGAAGCTCCGGTCACCACAATGCAAAGGGGATGTGGTTGCACTGGAGAGGGCTCAGGAAATTTACCAGGGATGGAGCAAATCAGTTGTAAGGAGAGATTGGATAGGCTGGGTTCATAGAACACTACAGCACCGTACAAGCCCTTTGGCCCCACAATGTTGTGCCGACATTTTATCCTGCTCTAAGATCTATCTAACCCTTCCCTCCCACATAGCCCCCCATTTCTCTATCATTCATGTGTCTATCTAAGAGTCTCTTAAAATGTCCCTAATGTATCTGCCCCCACAACCTCTGCCGGCAGTGCGTTCCATGCACCCACCACTCTGTGTAAAAAACTTACCCGACATCCCCCTTATACCTTCCTCTAATCACCTTAAAATTATTCCCCCTTGTGTTAGCCATTGTCGCCTTGGGAAAAAGTCTGACTGTTCACCTGATCTATGCCTCTTATCATCTTGCACACCTCTATCAAGTCACCTCTCATCCTCCTTCTGTCCACAGCTAGCTCACTCAACCTATCCTCAAGACATGCTCTCCAATCCAGGCAGCATCCTGGCAAATCTCCTCTGCACCCTCTCTAGAGCTTCCTCATCCTTCCTATAGTGAGGCATTCAGAAATGAACAGTTTTCTCGTCTTTGGAGGAGGAGAGGCTGAGGGGGGACCTGATAAGAGGTACACAAATTATGAGAGTCAGATGCAGAAGGTAGCACAAAGCCGTTCCCATGCAGAGGTGTCTAAAGTTGGAGGGTATAGGTTTAAGATGAGAAATAAGAGCCTGAGGGGATCCAAGGAAGAATTTTTTCCACTCAGAGTGCTTGAAAGTGGTAGAGGCAGGTATCCCCACAACACAAGAAATATCCTCAAGCACTTGAGTTGCCAAGGTGTGGAAGACTACAGGCCAAATACTGGTAAGTGGTACTTGTTGGCTGGCATGGACATGATGGACTGAAGGGCCTGTTTCCGAGCTGTAGGACTAAAAAATTGCAGAGCATAAATCTAGTGCCCTGATTAATATTTATCTCTCCACCAACATTACTGGTAACAGATGATCTTGTTATTTCCTCTATGTGGCAGCTTGCTGTGTATAAATTTGTTGCTACTTTTCCTATATCACACAGACTGTAATAAAAACTGAAAAATGCTGGAAACACTCAGCAGGTCAGGCAGCATCTATGGAGAGAGAAAAACAGTCAACGTTTCAGGACGTTGATCTTTCATCTGAAACATTGTAAGTTGCAAAGCATTTTGGGACTTCTGAGGGTTGAGGAAGGCACTACAAAAATGCAAGAATTTCCTTCAGATTAGAACTAGTTAGGCCACAACAGGAGTACTGTATTCAATTCCAGTTGTCCCATTACAGGAAGGATGTGGAGGCTTTGGAGAGGGTGCAGAAGAGGTTCACCAGGATGCTGCCTGGATTAGAGGGCATCTGCTATAAGGAGAGGTTGGACAAACAAGGGTTGTTTTCTCTGGAGCGGCAGAGGCTGAGGGGAGACCCGAGTTTATAAGATTACAGGAGGCATAGACAGAGTCGACCACTGGAATCTTTTTCCCAGGGTTGAAATATCTATTACTAGAGGGCATGCAGTTAAGGTGAGAGGGGGTAAGTTCAAAGGAGATGTGCGGGGCAAGTTTTTTTAAAAATATACACAGTAGTGGATACCTGGAATGCGCTGCCAGGGGTGGTGGAGGCAGATACAACAGAGGTGTTTAAGAGGCTGTTAGATAGGCACATGAGTATGCAGAGAATGGAGGGATATGGACCATGGGCAGGCATAGTCATGTAGCAGTCAGCGTAACGCTATTGCAGCGCCAGTGACCCAGGTTCAATTCCAGCCGCCGTCTGTAAGGAGTTTGTACGTTCTCCCCGTGTCTGCGTGGGTTTCCTCCCACATTCCAAAGGTATACGGGTTAGGAAGTTGTGGGCGTGCTATGTTGGTGCTGAAGCATGGCAATACTTGTGGGCTGTCCCCAGAACATTATGCAAAAGGTGAATCTCACTGTTTTGATGTACATGTGACTAATAAAGAGATCTATCATGTGCAGGCAAAGGGGATTAGCTTAATTAGGTTCAATTAGCTTAATTAGTTCAGCACAACATTGTGGGCCAAAGGGCCTGTTCCTGTGCTGTACTGTCCTATGTTTCATAAGCACAGGGTGGAAGGTGGCACAAGATCTACTTTTTTTTATTCTTCTGACACAGGAACACATACTTTTGAGATGATCCCTATGTTTAGCATTGACTGGGTGGTGGGAGGGGTGATGGGGGGGGGGGGGGGGGGGGGGGGGGGGGGGGGGAAAAGAAGAGTACAATTAGTTTCCATGACTACCTGGACTTTGGAGTCTGTATGTTGTGATAAGGGTGGGTTGATAAATCACTGTTTAGTCTTTGTCTAATCACAGGTGAGTTACTCCCCTCCAGGAGAAGTGAAATGTCTCTGCTGTTGTTTAACTAGGAACACCAACTCATTAATCTCATTCACTACTCCAGTTATACATTGAACAAGTGCCTGACTCATCCTTGGCAACTGAAAAAGGGAGGTTCGATTAAAGGGAGTTTAATGACAAAGTGAATGCAGTGAGGACAATTAAAGAACACAAAAGGGAGAATGAAGACAGTGGATTCTATCAGTTGTCAAATTTCAGTTTACAACAAAAAAAATCTTACAAACAAGATAATCTAAAAGCAAAATCTGCTGGAAATCTGAAATAAATACCAAGACTGTTGGAAATACTCAGCACGTCAGGCAGCATCTGTGGAGAGATAAAAACAGAAAATGCTTCTCTGCAACACTCTCAGAGAACCATGTACTTTAGATTAGATTTCTTTATTAGTCACATGTACATCGAAACACAGTGAAATGCATCGTGTAGAGTGTTCTGGGGGTAGCCTGCAAGTGTCACCATGCTTCTGGCTCCAATATAGCGTGCCCACAACTTCCTAACCTGTTCGTCTTTGGAATGTGGTAGGAAACCGGAGCACCCGGAGGAAACCTATGCAGACATGGGGAGAACGTACAAACTCCTTACAGACAGCAGTGGGAATTGAACCTGGTTCACTAGTGCTGTAATAGTGTTACACTAATTGCTATATTACCATAATGGCTATGACTAATTTTTAAATGGTTTTTGACTATACTACTGATTGGGAAACCTCAGTAATGAGTCTCACCTGTGCCCTTAGTTCCAGTGGGAGTGGGTGAGACCCAGTCCTGACACCAAAAGCCAACACAGCCAAGGAAAGTCTCCAAGGATATCCTGACAACAACCTTTCCCTCAATACCAAGACGACAAAAGCTGGTCATTGACTTCAGGAAAGGGGGTGGTGTACATGCACCTGTCTACATCAATGGTGCTGAGGTCAAGAGGGTTGAGAGCTTCAAGTTCCTGGAGTGAACATCACTAACAGCCTGTCCTGGTCAAATCACGTAGATGCCACGGCCAAGAAAGCTCACTAGTGCCTCTACTTCCTCAGGAGGCTAAAGAAATTCAGTTTACCCCTTTGATACTCACCAACTTTTATTGATGCACCATAGAAAGCATCCTATCTGGATGCACCACAGCTTGGTACAGCAACTGCTCTGTCCAGGACCGCAAGAAACTGCGGAGAGTTATGAACACAGCTCAGCGCATCACAGACACCAGCCTCCCCTCCTTGGGCTGTCTATACCTCTCGCTGCCTTGAAGCAGCTAGCATAATCAAAGACCTCACCCACCCGGGTCATTCTCTTCCATCAGGTAGGAGCCTGAGGGCATGTACCACTGGACTTAAGGACAGCTTCTATCCCCACTGTGATAAGACTATTGAACTGTTCCCTTATACGATATGGACTATGACCTCAATCTACCTTGTGACCTTGCACCTTATTGCACTGCGCTCTCTCTGTAGCTGTGACACTTTACTCTACTGTTATTGTTTTTACTTGTACTACATCAATGCACTCTGTACTAACCCAGTGTAACTACAATGTGTAATGAATTGACTTGTACGATCAGTATGCAAGACAGGTTTTTCCACTGTACCTCAGTACAAGTGACAATAATAAACCAATACCAAGGGCATCACACATCAAGATCGCATGGAGTCACATGACCTCCCCATGATCAAAGATGGGGTTCACCTGAGACCTGGGTGCCAGCCTCAGCCGCAAGTGCAGAAGGAGCCTCAGTATACAATGAGCGGCACAAACCATTGGTGTGACAATCGGTCCAACAAGCCAACAGGCCAAGGCCATTCAGCCCCTCAAGCCTGTCCTACCATTCAATATTATCATGGTCTGTCTGCGCTGACCTCAACTCCTTCTGTGCCAGTTCCCCTAACCCTCAGTTCCTTGACCTGTGTGATACAAAGTTAGGACCTGCAGAGTTTTCAGGCCCTGGGTGGGTTCTCTGCACTGGATTTGAATTCCAGCAGGAACCCCCAAGCATTTAGTCCCAAATTAGCCTGGGACTTTTCTTCTGCTTCCCCAGGGATGGGGTGGGAAGGCAAAGTAATGCAGAATGAGGGTTATCCCAAATAATCAGGGAGCAGCAGAGGGATGAACCTCACAACCATGTTTTGGGGGGGGGGGGGGGGGGGGGGGAAATCACAATCCTTTAAGCAAGAGCTGGTCACATGGTGGAAATAAACCCAAAGTGTTGTTTGAATGATGGTGTTAGCTACTCCCTGACCAGAGTTTCTACCATTATCCGAGTTATTTCAGGTTTGCAGCCTCTGCAGTATTTGTGAATCCTCTGCTGGGATCTCCCACTGGTCTGCACATTGCCTCTGGTGTGAGCTGCATGTGTACTGGTCCATGCAAACTGTAGAGACAGGTGGAGCTGGATGCTGGTCTGTGGGTTGGGTTTCCTGAGGGGGAACCGGATTGTTCAGGTGCTGGGTGTGGTTTGCGACATGGCTGGGATCCAACAAACTTGTTGGATCCCAACAAACCAACAAACATGAGACTTAAGTCTCATGGCCTGCAGCTGTTGAGCTCAGACAGGCCCTGCGACTTGAACTCCCTTCACACCCTTTCAGCTGCATACTGCACACTCACAGCAGTGAGTGCACATGCATGTACATGTATAGACGCATTCAATCACACATGCACATACATGTTACATGAGCACAAACATGCAGAGACTCACACAGACAAATGCAGACACATACATGAACACCCACAGGCATACAGTGACACATTTCACCAATGCCCCAATCACCCTCCTCCCCACTAATGTCAGAACTTGCACTGCGACAATATTGAAGACCTGGGACATCAAAGTGCAGCACAGACAAGTGGCAGAACTAAGGCAGCCAGGGTCCAGGAACACCCGATTGAGGGGCCAGGGGTGATCAACACTGGAAACATGTAACCGGCCAACTGAGCAGTCTGTTGCACCATCTGGCTGTGCATTTTGTCACTGAAAGTAACAATGGTGTAAACCCAGAGAATGTGGAGTGAATGAGCAAGGATACTGTGTCAGTGATGAGCTGTGTAAGAAGCCTCTGCACTTGATCTATGTTTCAAAGGCAAATGATAAGCTGGCTCAACAGTCTTTCTGCACACATGTATAGAACAGAACATTACAGCACAGTACAGGCCCTTCTGCCCACAATGTTGTGCCAACATTTTATCCTGCTCTAATATCTATTAACCCTTCCCTCCCACATAGCCCCCTATTTTTCTATCATTCATGTGGCTATCTAAGAGTCTTAAATGTCCCTAATGTATCTGCCCCCACAACCTCCGCCAGCAGTGCGCTCCACATACCCACCACTAAAAAAAACTTACCTCTGACATTCCTCCTACACTTTCCTCCAATTATCTTAAAATTATGTACACTTGTGTTAGCCATTTCCACCCTGGGGAAAGTCTGACTGTCCACTTGATCTATGCCTCTTATCTTGTACACCTCTATCAAGTCACCTCTTATCCTCCTTCTCGCCAAAGAGAAAAGCCCAAGCTCACTCAACCTATCCTCATAAGACATGCTCTCCAATCCAGGCAGCATCCTGGTAAATCTCCTCTGCACCCTCTAAAGCTACAACATCCTTCCTATAATGAAGAAACCAGAACTGAACACAACACTCCAAGTGTGGTCTAACCAGAGTTTTACAGAGCTGCAACATCACCTTGCAGCTCTTGAACTCAATCCCCAACACTCCATACACCTTCTTAACAACCCTATCAACCTGTGTGGCAACCTTGAGGGATCTATGGATGTGGACCCCAAGATCCCTCTGTTCCTCTACACTGCTAAGAGTCCTGCCATTAACCTCATTCTGCCTTCAAATCTTTTTTCCTCAAAGTGCATCACGTCACACTTTTCCAGGTTGAACTCCATCTGCCACTTCTCAGCCCATCTCTGTATCCTATCAATGTCCTGTTGTAATCTGCAGCAACCTTCTACATTATCCACTACACCACCAGCCTTCATGTCATCTGCAAACTTACTAACCTACCCTTCCACTTCCTCATCCAAGTCATTTATATAAAAAAAAAAATCACACAAGAGTAGGGGTGCCAGAACAGATCCCTGCAGAACACCACTGGTCACCGACCTCCAGGCAGAATACACACCATCTACCACCACTGTCTTCTATGGGCGAGCCAATTCAGAATCCACACAGCCAAATTTCCCTGGATCCCATGCCTCCTGACTTTCTGGATGAGTCTTCCATGAGGAACTTTATCAAAATGCCTTACTAAAATGCATGTAAACCACATCCACTGCTCTACCTTCAATGTGCTTTGTCACATCTTCAAAGAATTCAATCAGGCTTGTGAGACATGACCTGCCCCTCACAAAGTCATGCTGACTGCTCCTAATCAGCCTATTCTTCTCCAAATACCCATAAATCCTGTTTCTAAGAATCTTCTCCAGTAATTTGCTCACCACTGAAGTAAGACTCACTGGTCTTTAATTCCCAGGGTTACTCCTACCACCTTTCTTAAACAAAGGAAGAACACTTGCCACCCTCCAATCATCCAGCATTACTTCTGGACCAGTAAGGATGCAAAATATCATCACCAAAGGTGCAGCAATCTCTTCCCTCGCTACACATAATAACCTTGGATATATCCTGTCCAGCCCGTGACTTATCCTAATGTTTTTCAATAGTTCCAGCACATCCACTTTCCTCATGGTGATATGTCCTAATGTATCAGCCTGTTTTATGCCATTCTCACAAATGTCAAGGTCTCACTCACTGGTGAATACTGAAGCAGTATTCATTCTTCTTCTGACTCCAGGCACGTTTCCCCTTTTATCCCTGATCAGTCCTACCCTCACTCTGGTCATCCTCCTATTCTTCATATGTGTAGAATGCCATGGGGTTTTCCTTAATCCTACTTGCCAAGGCCTTCTCATGCCCCCTTCTAGCTCTCCTAAGTCCATTCTTAAGCTCCCTCCTGGCTACCTTGTAACTCTCCAGAGCCCTATCTGATCCTTGCTTTCTAAACCTTAGGTAAGCTTCTTTCTTCTTCTTGACAAGATATTCTATGTCTCATCAACCACAGCTCCTTCACTCCACCATCCTTACCCTGCCTCAATGGGACAAACCGATCCAGAACCCCATGCAAGTATTCCTTAACCAACCTCCACATTTCTGCTGTGCACTCCCCCAAGAACATCTGTTCTCAATTTACGCTCCCTAGTTCCAGCCTAATAGTATCATAATTCCCCCTCCCCCAGTTAAATACTTTTCCCATATCATCTGCTCCTATCCCTCTCCAAGGCTATGGTAAAGGTCAAGGAGTTATGGTCACTATCTCCAAAATGCTCTCCAACTGAGAGATTTGAAACGTGATCAGGCTCATTGCCCAATATCAGGTCCAGTACAGCCTCTCCTTAAGTTGGCCTGTCCGCATACTGTGTCAGGAATCCTTCCTGGACACACTGAAGGAACTCTGCCCCATCTATCCTCTTTACAGTAAGGGTGTGAGAATCAATATTGGGGGAAGTTGAAATCACCCATGACAACAACCCTGTTATTTTTGCACCTCCAAAATCTGCCTGCCAATCTGCTCCTCAGCATCTCTGCTGCTATTGGGGGCAGGGCAGACAGTGGGGTGGGTGTCTGTAGAATACTCCCAATAGAGTGATCATTCCCCTCCTGTTTCTGACTTCCACCCACACTGACTCAGTAGATGATCCTGCCAGGACATCCTCCCTTTCTACAGCTGTGACACTGTCCCTGATCAGCAAAGCCCCTCCCCCACATCTTACCTCCATCCGTCCCTTCTGAAACATCTAAACCCCAGAATATCCAGCAGCCATTCCTGCCCTTGTGACAGCCAAGTCTCTGTAACAGCCACTATGTCATAGTCCCACATACTTACCCAACTGAGTTTATCAGCCTTGTTCCTGATACTTCTCACATTAAAGTAGATACACTTCAGCCCATCCAACTGGCTAATTTTGCCCTTTCAACTGTCTATCCTTCCTCAGTCTTTCTACACTCTGCATCTACTTGTACACTAAATGAACCAACCTCTGACCTATCACTGGTTCCCATCCCCCCTGCCAAACTAGGTTAAACCCTCCCCAACAGCTCTAGAAAATGTCCTCAAGAATATTGGTTCCCCTCCAGTTAAAATGTAACCCACTCATTTTGTACAGGTTATACCTTCCCCAGAAGAGATCCCCATGATCCACAAATCTGAAAGCCTGCCCCCTGCATCAGCTCCTCAGCCACACATTCATCTGACAAGTCAACCTATTCTTACCCTCACCGGTGTGTGGCACAGGCAGCAATCCAGAGATTACTACCTTTGAGGTCCTGCTTTTCAGCTCCCTATATTCCCTCTTCAGGACTTCATCTCTTTTCCTACCTATGTCATTGGTACCAATATGTACCATGGCTTCTGGCTGTTCACCCTCCCTCTTCAGAATGCTGTGGGCCCAATCCGAGACATCCCTGACCCTAGTACTGGGGATGCAGCATACCATCCAGGAGTCTTTCACATCCATAAAATCTCCTGTCCGTCTCCCTTACTATGGAATCCCCTATCACTACCACCCTCCTCTTCTCCCCCCTTCCCTTCTACACCACACAACCTGGCTCAGTACCAGAGACCTGGTCACTGTGGCTTTCCTTTGGTAGGCCATCACCCCCCCCCCCCCCCAACAGTATCCAAAGCAGTATACCTGTTAGGTGAACAGCCACAGGGGTACTCTGCACTACCTGCCTACTCTCCATCACCCAGCTACCTGCCTCCCTGTAGCTCTTATCTATGTACTTCTCATTATTCCAATAGGAACTGAAGGTCATCCAGCTGCAGCTCCAGTTCCCCAACACAGTCTGTAAGGAGCTGCAGCTGGATACACCTCATGCAGATGTAGTTATCAGGGAGACTGGAGGTCTCCCAGAACTCCCACATCCCACAAAATGAACACACCACTGACCCTGGAGCCATTCTAACTACTCTGGCACTAAAGGAAAAATCAAAAAGAAAGAAACCTACCAGAGACCCACCTCCTTAACACTGGCCCACTGGAACAATGGCTATTCCATTTATAGCTACCTTCTTTTTATTTGCTGCTGTTAATAAGCCAATCAGCAGGTAACAATTTGCAAATGTGCCTCATTTAAACCCCTGCAAGGTGAAACTCACAAGCACACGCACAGAGACTCACCCCTTTTCAAAGCTCCTGCTCCAAATTTTGCTTCAAATCTCTCTCTGACTCTGCAAGGGTCTGCACATGTGTTGTGTGTGTGAGCATGTGTGAGTGTGAGCGTTTCTGTGTGAGTGTGTGTGTGTGATGGGGACAAGACGGTCGCCCACCTCTTTGCGGGCTGTGGGTTTGCGAGGAGGGTGTGGCGAAAGGTGCAAGGGTCCTTGTCACGTTTCATCCCCAGCAGCTGCGTAACAGAGGATTCTCTGATCTACGGGCTCTTCCCGGGGACACACACAGAGACGGACATCAACTGCTGCTGGAAGGTCATCAACTCGGTGAAAGACACCCTTTGGTCTACACAAAACTTGTTGGTCTCCCAGCGCTGCGAGATGTCCGTAGGGGAATGCTGCTAACTGGCACATTCCAGGCTGCAGGAGTACGTGCTGAGGGATGCACTGAAGCTGGGTGCAGCCAACGCAAGGACTCGGTGGGGAAGGACTACAGTTTAGGGTTCTTCTGCCACTGGAGAGGGAAGGGCAGGGTCTGGGGAGAAGCCCCTAAATATTGTAAATATGGGATTGGGGTATCACCCCAAGGAGCCACACAAGTGGCATCGGTGCTGTGTTTTTTATATAAAAAGGTAACACTAATGATTGATCCGTACACGAATGTAAAGGTTTGCACTGTTTTGTTGTTGTATATAGTTTGTTTTTTATGATGAATAAAGTTTATTTTGGAATATAAAAAAAAGTATGTGATTTGTGTGTATGAGCATGTGTTTGTGAGCGTGTGTATGTGTGTGAGCATGTGTGTGTGGGCACCTGTGTGTCTGTATTTGTCTGTGTTTGTGTTTGCGTGTGTTTGGAAAACTGTTACCTGTGGGGTTCCACAGGGCTCAGCCCTTGCTTCTTGTAGGATGTATTGCTGAGATAGACTCAAATGTTGGGCGTAGATTGTGGATGATCCAAGTATTGGTTGTGTGATTGACACTGAGTTATAAATCCTTCGAAACTACTGGAAGAGAGAAGTGGTCAGGACAGTTGGGCAGAAAAGTGGTGAATGCAGTTTAATCCCGAGATGTTCAGGAAGATGCAACAAAACAAGGGGACGGTCAATAAATGGTGGGTGGGGTACTAGGGGCAGCACAACGGCGCAGCGGGTAGATCCACCAGCTCACAGCTTCAAGGACCCAGGTTCGATCCTGACCTCGGGAGCTGTCTGTGTGGAGTTTGCACATTCTCTCTGTGACTACATGGGTTTTCCCTGGGTGCTCTGGTTTCCTTCCACATCCTGACACTGTAAATTCCCCCCATTATTTGGGTGAGCGGTGGAGTTGGCAGGGAGTTGATGGGAATGTGGGGAGAATAAACTGGGAGTACAGAGGGAGTACAATGGCTGCTTGGTGTGGTCTCGTCGGGCTGAAGGGCCTGTTTCCTAGCTGTATTTCTCTATGATTCTAGAGTAATCACAGGTCTATCAAAGGTTTGGGGGACAGAGGAACCTTGGAGTGCAGGTCCTCACCCTTAAAGTAGCAGGACAGATCCATCAGGTGTGTTCGCCATATGAGATACTTTGTCAATCAAGGCATAGAACTCAGGAGAATACACACCAGTCCTCATCGTAGGGTCTGTGGTGGAAAGGGCGAGCAGCTTCAAGTTGCTGGGTGTTAACATCTTGGAGGATATATCCTGGGCCCAGCACATAGATGCAACCATGAAGGAGGTGAGCCAGCATCTCTACTTTCTTAGAAGTTTAAGGAGATTTCACATATCATTGAAGACTCTGACAAACTTCTACAGATGTACAGTGGGAAGCATTCTGATTGGTTGCTTCACGGCCTGGTACGGACGGTCCAACGCACAGGAACGCAAGAGGCTACAGAGAGCGGTGCGACTCAGCCAGTTCCATCACGGGTACAGCTCTCCCCACCAGCGAGGACATCTACAAGAGGTGATGCCTCAGGAAGGCGACATCCATCATCAGGGATCCCCACCATCCGGGCCATGCCCTCTTCTCGACGCTGCCATCAGGCAGGAGGTACAGGACCCTGAAGACCCACACCTCAAGGTTCAACAGCAGCTTCTTCCCCACTGCCGTCAGGTTCTTGAACCCACCTGAAAAACCCTCACACTACCTTGGACTATATTCCCCTCAACTTAAAACTGATGTTGTTATGTTCCTTTTGTTTTTTCGTGTAAGTTCTGTATAATTTTATATTTAAATTAATATTTAAATTAAGTTTATGTCATTTATATTTGTCCTGTCTGTACTGTACTGTGCTGCTGCTGCGAGAAGCTAATTTTCATGGCATTTGTACCCTGGGTATGTGTGTCTGTGACAATAAACGAACTTGAATATAAGAGCAGGGAGGTTACTCAACAACACCAGATCCTCCACAGTGAGCACTGGGTACTATTCTGGTTGCCATGTTATAGGAAGGACGTGATTCCATTGGAGAGGAATCCTGCGAGGATGTTGCTGGGACTGGAGGGTTGAACATTTGGGGAACATCCGGATGAGCTGCGGTTGTTTTCTTTGGAAAAAAGGAGGTTGAGGGTGAATAAAGTTATAAGGGGCCTAGATAAATAGGAAGGACATATCTCCCTTAGTAGAGAGGTCAGAAACAAGGAGGCAGAGACTTAAAATATTCGAAGGAGGGGAGGAGGAAAATAATTTTGGAGACATAAGAGGCTGCAGATAGTGGAACCTGGAGCTAAAGGCAAAAAGCTGGAGGAACTCAGTGGGTCAGGCAGCATCTGTGGAGGGAAAGGGATGGTCGAGGTTTCAGGTCGAGACTCCGCGTGAGGACTGAGAGTGTAGAGGGAGGATAGCCGATATAAAGAGGTGAGAGGGAGGAGTGACCCAGGCCGAATAAATTTCAGAATGGGAGCCAGAGGGAGGAACCCTTGTCTTGTTAACGCAGCTCTTGGATTTGTACGTGAGGAGATGTAACCGACAGGTATGATCTCCTCACGTACAGGCCATTGTAGTGCGGTAATATATCGTATTTTATACCCTTTTCAGTTGTCACTGTGATGTTTTTCTTTGACAACGTTATTTCTTGATTAATAATAATTCCTTTGACTTCCTTGTTTGTATGGGATACTTGGAACGTAAGAAGCTGCAGGGAGTAGTGGACTCTGCCCAATACATCACGGGCACATCCCTCCCCACCATCGGTAGTGTCTACAGGAGGTGCTGCCTCAGGAAGGCAACATCCGTCATCAAAGATCCCCACCATCCGGGCCATTCCATCTTCTTGCAGCTACCATCGGGCAGGAGGTGCAGAAGCTTGAAGTCCCACACCACCAGGTTCAGAAACAGCTACTTCCCTTCAACCATTCGGTTCTTGAACCAACCGGCACAACCCGAATCCCTACCTCAGTACAGCAACACTATGACCACTTTGCAATACAATGGACTTTTTTTTAGTTCTAATTGTGTTCTTCCTTGTATAATTTAGGCTGTTAACTTAAGTTTTTCTTGTGATGGTTGTGAATCTATGCCAGATGCCTGTGATGCTGCTGCAAGGCAGTTTTTCATTGCATCTGTGTACACATGTGCGTATGACAATAGACTCGACTTTCATCAAGAGCGGCTCAGTAGCACCACCTGCTGCCAAGGTTCAGTCCACAGCAGGTGGTGAGGGAACTGACATGACAACAGCCATTTCTCACAAGGAAAATAATTAGCACCACTGCGGATTAGAAGTGGCCCGCCCTCAAAATGGTTTCCAGGTGCCACAGTGGGCCTTAAACAATAGGATCCTGGCAATGTTTCTGGAGAACTTTCCCCTTACGATTCAAAATGGCCAATCAAATGCCGGACCAGGTGAATGACTGGGGTAGGTTCTGCCCTGAAACCTTTTCACTATGTTGAAAGTCGGCCGTTGGGAAATAGCACAAAGGAATGATTTCTGAGTAAAATTAAAAACAGGAAGTGCTGGAAATACTCAGCAGGTCAGGCAGCATCTTTGCAGAGAGAAACAGAGGTAACATTTCAGCTGCCTGACCAGCTGAGTATATCCAACATGTTATGAACATTTTCATTGAGATTTCTAGCAAATGCAGTATTTTGAACCCCTGAAAACGTAAAAATGAATGTTAAAAAAGGATTAAAAGGATAATGTTAAAAAACAAGACCAACGCTGCTAACTATAAGTTGATGGCATCATGAAGACCTTCCAAAACTTCTTTCAAGATCCTGAACTGCCATCTGGTGGTCAGTTGATAGTGGTTCAAGTACAGAGAATTTGCTTAAAAATTGCAAAATCTTTAAGTTCAAGCTGGGAATTCACATCAGTTTCCTAAATAAACTGGTGTTTGAAAGAAAGCATGTTATTAGTGGTGTTCCTTCTGTGATGAGTGGTTTTCCTTCTGTGACTAGTGGGCAGACACAGTAGTGTAGCGGTTAGCGTAATGCTATTACAGTGCCAGTGACCCAGGTTCAATTCCGGCCACTGTCTGTAAGGAGTTTGTACGTTCTCTCCGTGTCTGCGTGGGTTTCCTCTGGGTGCTCCGGTTTCCTCCCACATTCCAAAGACGTGCAGGTTAGGAAGTTGTGGGCATGCTATGTCGGCGCCGGAAGTGTGGCAACACTTGCGGGCTGCCCCCAGAACACTCTACGCAAAGATGCATTTCACTGTGTGTTTCGATGTTCACGTGACTAATAAAGATATTTTATCTTATCCTCAGGCATCCATACTGGGACCTCTGCTGTTTGTGATGTATATAAATGACCTGGATGAAAATGTACATGGGTGGGTTAATAAGTTTGCAGATGATACAAAGATTGGTGGTGTTGTGGATAGTGTAAAAGACTGGTAAAGGATACCACGGGATATAGATCAGTTGCAGATGTTGGCAGAGAAATGGCAGATGGAGTTCATCCCGGCCAAATGTGAAGTGTTGCACCTTGGGAGATCAAATGTAAAGAGACAGCACACTGTTACTGGCAAGACCCTTAACAGTGTTGATGAGCAGAGGGATCTTGGGGTCCAAGTTCATTGCTCCCTGAAAGTGGCTACACAGGTTGATAGGACGGTAAAGAAGGCATTTGGCATGCTTGCCTTCATTAGTCGAGGCATTGAGTTCAAGAGTCAGGAAGTTATGCTGCAGCTTTATAAAACTTTAGTTAGGCTGCATCTGGAGTATTACGTTCAGTTCTGGTCGGCCTATTATAGGAAGGATGTCGAGGCTTTGGGGAGGGTGCAGAAGAGGTTTTCCAGGATGTTGCCTGGATTAGAGGGCATCTGCTATGAGGATAGTTTGGACAAACTTGGATTGTTCTGTCTGGAGCGGCGGAGGCTGAGGGGAGACCTGATAGAGGTTTACAAGATTATGAGAGGCATAGATAAATAGCCAGTATACTTTCCCCAGGGTTGAAACGTCTAATACCAGAGGGCATGCATTTAAGGGGATAGGTATTGGTATTGGTATTGGTTTATTATTGTTACTTGTACCAAGGTACAGTGAAAAGCTTGTCTTACAAACTGATCGTACAGGTCAATTCATTACACAGTGCAGTTACATTGAGTCAGTACAGAGTGCATTGATGTAGTACAGGTAAAAACAATAACAGTACAGAGTAAAGCGTCACAGCTACAGAGAAAGTGCAGTGCAATAAGGTGCAAGGTCACAACGAGGTAGATCGTGAGGTCATAGTCCATCTCATTGTATAAGGGAACTGTTCAATAGTCTTATCACAGTGGGTAGAAGTTGTCCTTAAGTCTGGTTGTACTTGCCTTCAGGCTCCTACCCGATGGAAGAGGAGAGAAGAAGGAATGTCCCAGGGTAAGTTCAAAGGAGGTGTGCGGGGCAATTTTTTTACACAGAGAGTGGTGGGTGCCTGGAATGTGCTGCCAAGGGTTGTGGTGGAGGCAGATACAATAGGAGTGTTCAGGAAGCTCTTAGATAGGCACATGAATGTGAGGGAAATGGTAGGATTTGGACATTGTGTAGAGAGAAGGGATTAGTTTAGTTGGGCATTTTATTACTAATGTAATTGGATCGGCACAACATTGTGGGCCGAAGGGCCTGTTCCTGTGCTGTTCTGTTCTGGGTTCTGTGTAAAGAAAGTGCTGTTGGGGAGTGATGCCTCAGTTACTAACCCTCTCATGGGAAGGCTCTGGGTTCAGGTCCCTCACTGAAGACGTACACTGTTCATGGATGATGTTGTGCTGGACTGCCTGCTGTATTGCCTTTTGAGGAGGCACAAAGACGAGGACATTTGCTCACACAAGATCTCATGCTCTTCTTTGCTTAGAATGTATACCTGTTGCAAAGCACATCTTTTTTCTTTAAATGCCTGGCCACTGCCGTATATTTCATTGCTGCTTCCCAAACTCCTACAACCAAGCTCCTCCTACGTTTAGATTGAAGCCCTGGTTTCATGTTGAGCCACATTATTTCTGTACAATGTAAAGTTCTGTCACATTATGATCACCCTTCCATTTACAGCAAGATTATTAACTAACCCTTTACGCACTGATGTGATGAAATGATCTGTATGGATGGCATGCAAAACAAAGTTTTCCACAGTACCTCCGTACATGTGACAATAATAAACCAATTTAAGAGAGAGAGAGATCTTTATTAGTCACATGTACATCGAAACACACAGTGAAATGCATCTTTTTACGTAGAGTGGTCTGGGGGCAGCCCGTAAGTGTCGCCACACTTCCAGCGCCAACATAGTATGCCCACAACTTCCTAATATGTACGTATTTGGAACATGGGAGGAAACCAGAGCACCCGGAGGAAACCCACGCAGACACGGGGAGAACGTACAAACTCCTTACGGACAGAGAAACAAAGGACTGCGGATGCTGGAATCTAGATGAAAAACACGGTGATGCTGGAGGAACTCAGCAGGCCAGGCAGCATCAGTGGAGAAAAGCAGGCGGTCAACGTTTCAGGTCAGGACCCTTCTTCAGGGCTGAAGATAGGAAAAGGGGAGCCCAATATATAGGAGGGAAAAGCAGAGCAGTGATAGGTGGACAAAAGAGGGGAGGCGGGGTGGGCACAAGGTGGTGATAGGTAGATGCAGGTAAGAGATGGTGATAGGCAGGTGCGGGGGAGGAGGGGAGAGCAGATCCACCGGGGGAGGGGTCAAGGTAAGGAGAGAGAGGGGAAAAAAGTTAGAAAAAAGAAATGGGCTAGGAAAGTGAAGAACAGTAATAAAACAATTTGAGAGAGAGATTAGTCACATGTACATTGAAACACTCAGTGAAATACATCTTTTTGCATAGAACGTTCTGGGGGGCAGCCCGCAAGTGTCGCCACGTTTCTGGCGCCAACATAGCATGCCCACAACTTCCTAACTCGTACGTCTTTGGAATGTGGGAGGAAACCGGAGCACCCGGAGGAAACCCACGCAGTCACGGGGAAAACGTACAAACTCCTCACAGACAGCGGCCGGAATTGAGGATATTAACTAGCGACACAAGAGACTGGAGCTACCAGAACCTGGAGCAAAGAAACAAACTGCAGGCATGGCATCTGTGAGGGGAAAGTGATGGTCAATATTTCAGGTTGAGACCCTGCGCCAGGACTCAGAATATTAACCAACCAACATGCACTTCCCTGTAGCTGTGACACTTTACTCTGTATTCTGTTATTGTTTTACTCTGTACTACCTCAATGCACTGTGTAATGAATTAACCTGTATGAACGGTATGCAAGACACGTTTTTGACTGTACCTCGGTACAAGTGACAATGATAAACTAATTCCAATTCCAATACACTTTACATGGGATCATTAACTAACCCTTTCCCTTGCACAGTACCAGATCTAGGATAACCTGTTCCCTAATCGGTTCCTCAATATGCTGATCAGGAAATCCGTTTCATAGTTGTACAGCCCAACATGAGCCATTCGACCCGTCTGTCCATGCCAGCCATCATACCCAGCTATACCAATCCCATTTACCGGATCTCTATGCTTTGATCATTCAAGTGCTTGTCCAGGTACTTCTCAAATGTTATGAACGTTCTTGCCTTCAACACTTCCTCACACAATGTGTTCCAGATTCCAGCCACCCTCTGCATAGAAGAATTATTCCTCAAATTCCTTCTAAGCCTCTTACCCCTTAGACTACCTCTGCCCTCTGGTTTTAGACACCTCTGCAAACGGGTATGACTTTGGTCCCGTACTTCTGGGAGCTGTTTTGTCTCTTTCTATGAAGGGGGACATGAAGTATTTATTTAATTCCTCTGTTATTTCCTTATTCCCTGTCATCAACTGTTCCATTTCTCCCCCGTATTTGCTAAGTTTTCCCTTTTTACATAAGCTCTTAAAAATCTATTGTGATATTTCTTGCTTGTTCACTTTCATATTCCATCTTTAATTGTTTTTATCAATTTCTCAGTCGTCTTTTGCTGAATTCTAAACATTGCCATTCTGGGTGCGGTGTGATACTAAGAAACGAGACTAAATATGTAACTAAGATTTCTTTATTAGTCACATGTACATTGAAACACACAGTGAAATGCATATTTTGCGTAGCGTGTTCTGGGGGCAGACCACAAGTGTCGCCACACTTCCGGCACCGACATAGCATGCCCACAATTTCCTAACCTGTACGTCTTTGGAATGTGGGAGGAAACCAGAGCACCCGGAGGAACCCCACGCAGTCACGGGGAGAAGGTACAAACAAAACACACACAACAGCTGAATTTAAAAAGCCGCAGCTAAATCTGAAAACCTGCAGTGGGGAAACCATTGAAGCAGTTGGAGTTACTGAGCTTACGGTGAAATACCAAAGACAGGTGGGAACCTTACAAGTAATTGTTGCAAGATCCAACCAAACCTGTTGGGAAGCAGCTGGCTGAAAAAACTCCTGTGGATTGGAGGAACATTGCTGACATTAGGAGTTGCCAGGGAGACATGGTTTCCAAGAATGAGTTGGGCCCAAGCCAAAACTCATGTTGATCAAAATACACCACCACCGCTCTTCAAACTGAGATCAGCGCCTCTGGCAACAGAACCAACATTAGAGGCGGAAATTGGCAGGTTCCCCAGAGAGAAAAGAATTGAACCTGTAGAGCACAGGGTCCTCCCTGGGTTACGGATGCCAGACTTATGGACATCCTATACGTTCGATCGAGCACGTGGGAGACCTGTGGGATGGATTTGCCAGCTGCTGCTGTGTGGGAACGGGGCAGTTCCACAGGCCTTCTCTCCCTCCCCCTCAAGCCGAGTCGAGCTGGAGCCAGTGAGGCTGGGGGCTGCTCTTCTCCTCGCCAGCTCGCTTCCCCCGTCACCACTGTTCCTGTGACCCTCTCCCACACACCATCCATTTCCGACTTACGACCAATTCAGGTTATGAACAGTTCTCGGGGATGGGACCCTGTTGTAACTTGGGGGAGTGCCCGTACTCTGAATGGGCAACACCCATTGGGTCAGTGTTAAAGTACAACGGATCCATCAGGATTGTGGAGATTGCAAGTTGACTTGATCACATCTCATCCCTGGAACAGTGTCCCATCCCTGGAATAGTGTCCCATCCCTGGAATAGAAGACTTATTTACAGTGTTGTTTCGAGGGCAGCAGTTCAATCAGGTCCTACTGGATAAGTAGTACCAGTCCTACGTATCCAGTGGGACCTGATAGAGCTATATAAGGGACATAGACAGGGTGAAAGCACATTTTCCCGGCGGGGAGGTGCTAAAAACAAGAGGTCATAGGTTCAAGAGGCGAGAGATTTAAAAGGGACATCGGGGGCGGCTTCCTCATGCAAAGGGTGGTGCGTATTTGGAATGAGCTGCCAGAAATAGTGGTTGAGGTGGGCACATTAACAATGTTTAAAAGCCATCTCGATAAGTACATGGATGGGAGAGGTTTAGAGGTCTATGGGCCAAATGAGGGCAGATGGGACGAGCTCACTGGGTAATACTGTTGGCATGGACGAGTTGGGCCGAAGGGCCTGTTTCCGTGCAGTATGATCATATGACTATAACTCTAGTGTTAGAGGACCAGTTCAAGAAGCTTTTGCCTGTCAACAACACACATTTGGCTTGTTCACGTTTGGCCGGTTAACTTTTGGCATTTCGTCTGTATCTGCTGCCTTTCAGAGAAATGTTTCTACAGAGAGATCCAAGAGTTGCTCTGTACACATTTTACCCCGATCACAGGTACCTCGGGAGATGGATCTGGATGCCGCTGCCTCACAATTCTGGTGAACCTGGTTCAATCCTGACCCGGGCTCCTGTCTGTGTGGAGTTTGCACATTCTCCCCGTGACCTCGTGGGTTTCCCCCAGGTGCTCCAGGTTCCTCTCACATCCCAAAGACAGGTGAGTTGGTAGGTTAAGCTGTCCTTGGTGTGAAGCTGAGGGGTAGAATTGGCGGAGGGGGAGGAAGTCAATAGGAATGTGGAGAGAATAAAATACAATTCATGTAAATGGGCACTTGGTGGTCAACATAGACGGTGGGCCGAATGGCCTGTTTCCATACTGTACGGCTCTCTATTTAAAGCAATATACCTTCTTGGTAAATGGTACAATAGCACGGTAGTGTAGCGGTCAGCGTAACGCTTTACAGCGCCAGCGACCCGGGTTCAATTCCAGCCGCTGTCTGTAAGGAGTTTGTACATTCTCCCTGTGTCTGCGTGGGTTTCCTCCAGGTGCTCCGGTTTCCTCCCACATTCCAAAGACGTACGGGTTAGGAAGTTGTGGGCATGCTATGTTGGCGCCGGAAGCGTGGCGACACTTGCGGGCTGCCCCAGAACAGTCTACTCAAAAGACGCATTTCACTGTGTGTTTCGATGTACATGTGACTAATAAAGATATCTTATCTTATCTTATCTCATCTTATCTTATCTTATCTTTTCTTCTCTTACTTGGGGACACCCTGTGGACACTGAGAGCTGACACTAGTTCAAGAGCATTGCCTACACTCCTGCCCCAACTAATGCAACTGAGCTGAAGGCATATCTCAAATGTTGAAATTATCGTAATTCATTCTCACCAAATCTAGCAATGCTCTAGCTCTGCTGCTCCAACTGTCATGCTTATGTAGTTGCCCACAGACAGAGAGCCCATCTTATGGTGCGGTGCATCACCAAGTGTTATCGGGCCTCTGCTGTCCACTGAATGGTTCCGAGAAGCTGACAGCGGTTACGCCCAGAACGTTGACAGCAACAGGGAGAAAGTTCTCTCAGTGGGGTGAAGGACCTTAAGCCACCACGTTTGGAGTTAAACTGGTAAATCAGTAAATTGGTTTGTTATTGTCACACGTATGGAGGTACAGTGAAAAACTTTGTTTTGCATGCCATCCAGACAGATCATTTCACCACATCAGTACAGTGAGGTAGTACAAAGGGAAAAGCAATAACAGAATGCAGAATAAAGTCACAGTTACAGAGAAAGTGCAGTGCAGGCAGACAATAAGGTGCAAGGTCACGATGAGGTAGATTGTGAGGTCAAGAGTCCATCTTATTGGACAAGAGCTCTGTTCAATAGTCCTATATCAGTGGGATAGAAGCTGTCCTTGAGCCTGGCGGTACGTGCTTTCGGGCTTTTACATCTGATGGGAGGGAGGGGAAGGGAGAATGTCCGGGGTGGGTGATTTTTTTTTTACATTCAAGATTATTTAAATTCACAGCAGCCACGGGGGAATTCGAACACCTCTCCGAATCATCCGTTCAGACTCTGGATATCGCCCCTGGTGATTTAACCACTGTATGCAGAGGTCAAACGCAGCGACGTTCTCACTGATCTGACTCTGCTTCTTGCTCGTCACCTTTCTGCACTATATGGCCAGATGCTACACGGCCACTGACCAGTGTGTGATGGTGGACAGCTGGAACCAGTGCTGATTGCGGGCATTGACTGCAGGGCTGTGTTATGGTTCTCAGCACCACCGTCCTCCGTCACGAGTTAAATAAATACATTAGAATTCTAGGTGTGTAGGTGTTATGTGTCCAGTCGGCACCGCAGTCCTGCGGTGTGGGTTTTAGTTCACTGGAACACACCTGTAGGGAGGACAATCCAAGGTAAACTCCCGCTCCCCAGCCCTGCACATACAGCCACTCAGCCTCAGCTCTGTAGTGTGTGGAGGGAGGAGGTCCGTCCTCTGGTGGGGACACTGCTGCCAATTCTGGTCCATCGGAAAAAAGCCGAAACAAACCTCACTTTCACAATACAACAGTACAGCACAGGAACAGGCCCTTCGGCACACAATGTTGTGCTGAACTAATTAACCTAACGATGCCTAATTACACTAATCCATTCTCCCTGCACATGGTCCATCTCCCTCCATTCTCTGCACATTCATGTGCCTATCTAACAGCCTCTTAAACACCTCTGTCGTCTCTGCCTCCACCACCACCCCTGGCAGTGCATTCCAGGGACACCCACCACAAAAACTTGCCCCACACATCTCCTTTAAAATTACCGCTTCTCATGCATTTTGACCCTGGGAAAAAGATACCAGCTGTCTCATGGAATGAAGGATTCTCCTAGGATGAAGGAATGAGCCAAACCACACATGTGGTGACCTAAAATTGACTCCGAGCATGAAGTAGAATCTTGCACCAAATGTCAAGAAAACACAAATATATCTGATTCTGCTTTGTCCCGACACTCAGGGGGGCCCTGTGTAGTTGGGGAGTAGAGTCCAGATCCGTAACGCTGGAGTTTTCTTAAAGAAGATGCACCTGCCACTAATTACAGAAAAGATTTACGAGGATGTTTTCAGGACTCGAGGGACTGACTTATACAGAGAGGTTGAGCAGGCTAGGGCTTTATCCGTTGGAGCATAGGAGAATGAAGGGCTGAACTTACAGAGGTGTATAAAATCATGAGGGGCATAGATAGGGTGAATGGACACAGTCTTTTTCCCAGGGTTGGGGAATCAAGAACTAGAAGGCAAAGGTTTAAGGTGAGAGGGGAGAGGATTAATAAGAACCTGAGGGGCAACATTTTTACTCAGGGAGTGTCTGTATATGGAACGAGCTGCCAGAGGAAGAGGTTGAGGCAGGTACATGAACAACATTTAAAAGACACTTGGACAAGTATATGGATAGAAAAGGTTTAGAGGGATATGGGCCAAATGTGGGCAAATAGGACTAGCTCAGATGGGCATCTTGGTCGGCATGGACTAGTTGGGCTGAAGGCCTGTTTCTGTGCTGTATGACTCTATGACTCTAATTGACACTCATTCAAAGTGGATGGATGTGTATCCAATGAATGTTTCAATGTGAAAGGCTACCATTGAAATGTCTCACTGTTCAGGGACTGTCTCACTTGTCAGCATACAAAAAAAATTTGAGTTTATTGTCATCTGCACAAGTCCATGTGTGCACAGGTGCAGTGAAAAACTTCCTTGCAGCAGCATCACAGGAACGTGGGATCATATAAGCAGCATTCACAAGAAAAACATAAATTCAACATAACTTATAGACAACTTTTACAAGAAAGAGAACAAAATAAAAGTCCATTTTAGTGCAAAATGATCAAATTGGCCATAGTACAACATACAAAGGTGCTGGAGGAACACAGCAGGTCAGGCAGCATCTGTGGAGGGAAATGGACAGTCGACGTTTCAGGTCGAAAGAAAGAGGGGAGACATTCAGTATAAAGAGGTGGGAGAAGGGGTGGAGAAAGAGCTGGCAGGTGATAGGTGGATCCAGGTGAGATGGAGGGTGATAGGCAGGTGGGGGAAGGGGGGGGAGTGGAAATGATGTGAGAAGCTGAGAGGTGATCGTTGGTAGAGGCAAAGGGCCGAAGAAGATGGGATCTGATAGGAGAGGAGAGTGGACCATGGAATAAAGGGAAAGGGGTGGGGAGGGGAACCAGAGGCAGGAGAGTGTGAGTGATTAATTTGCAGGATGTTGCTCAAAACATTGAATTAACTTGACGTAGTGGATATAGCAATGTATAACTCAAGTTCAAGTTCACGTTATACTTGATTGTCATTCACCCATATGCTGTAAACCACATGGAAGAACGAAATGTCATTTCCCCCAGACTCACACAACAGAGGACATACATAGATCAGGGGACATACAATGAACGCAGACAAGAAAATTGTGCAAGTATAAATAGTGCAAAAAAACGATAGATACAGGATACAAAATTAGTGCAGGGTTAGTGCAAAACCGAGTTGGACAAAGAAAATACAGAACTCAGTGTGTTGCACTAAATGTATAAATGTATAATTATGAAGCAATATTCAAAATTGAATGTATATAGTTGATGATGTTCTCCTCCAAGTCAGCAGGGGTGATGGTGCTTTTGGAAAATTATCTAGGTCACTGATTTGATCTCTGACAGACACCATTTGATCGGTCCCCGCGTGGGCCGTGTTTGCAGACAGGCGCACTCAGCAGGCTTGAAACTGAGCCTCCCAACTGTTTTTAAAAACTTGGTAGTTACCCTCCTGCATTCAAATATCAGACATCATTCTCCCTCATTCGCTGATCATCCCGTTACACTCTCTCTCACCCCTGGATCTGACCATTATCCTCACTACCCTATGATCCATTGCTTTCCTAGATCAGCCTGAGACACGTTCTCACCCCTGAAGCAGCCCATTGAGTTCCCTGACTCTTGAATCAGCCCATCACCATCCCTCTCTTCCCCGCATCAGTTCTACTCCTTCCCTCCTGGATCAGTCAGTACTGTCTCTCCTGGATCAACCCCTGTTATGCTTTCACATTCCCGGAGCAGTACATTACCCTCCCTCATTCCTAGATCAGCCCCTTACACTTCCACTCCTGAATCTGCCATTACTCTAACTCCTGGATCATCCATTACTCTCTTGGATCAGCCCACTACACTCCCTCTCAATCCCTGTCAGAAGGGACAGCTATTATTGAGGTTCTGCTTCTTTTGCTCCTCTGGATGTGGAGAACACTCGCCTTGACGAATTGCCAATGACCTTGTCAAACCAAAGTTTATATTTCTATTGCCTAACTTCAGGTCCCAATTGACATTAATTTTGAGAGGACTGAAACATAAAGCAATGATGTACTGCTGAGGCGTTGGTCAGACCGCATTTGGAATATCACGAGCAATTTTGGGCCCCATATCTAAGGGTGGATGTGCTGGCCCTGGGGAGGGTCCAGAGGAGGTTCACAAGAATGATCCCGGGAATGAAAGGGTTAATCAATGGGGAGTGTTTGTGTATTGTGGAGGGCTGAGGCTGTCACATGACAGCCCGGCCCAGCACCTGGTCGAAAGCCACACCGCTGTCAATCAAGGTGAGGCTCCACCCCCACCCATCAGGGCGCACCTGATGATTGGCTTTGATAAGCACCTTTGTACCTGGCTGCAGGCCATTGTTCTGTTTGAACTACCTGGGCTGGGCCACCCCCAGCCCTCCAGCACTATAAAGAGTGCTTCATGTGTTGGTTCTGTCTCTTTGTTGGCCCGGAGGAATCGTGAAACAATGCTGAAGAGACCATTGGTAAGAGTGTGCATTTCCACAGGTTTAGAAGCATCTTAAGTTAGGAATCCCTGGGCGTGGAGCCATGCCTGCACTGAGTCAAGGGGTGGCGGGTAACGTAGTGCTTTTCCTTGATCGTTTGTACCCAGTTCAGTGTGTGTGTGTGTGTGTGTGCGCACGTGTGTGTGTGTGTGTGTGTGTGTGTGTGTGCGCACGCACCTGTGTGTGTATGTTCGTGAGCAACGTGTGTGTGTTGCCCTCATTACCTTTTTTCCGTGTTTGTCTTTGTAAATAAAATCCTTCCTTGCCAGACTGTGCCCAGAGTCCATTACTTTCGAGACCTTGAACTTGTCTTACAACAGTTTGATGTCTCTGGGCCTGTACAGAAGGATGAGGGGGGATCTCATTGAAACCTACTGGATACTGAAAGGCCTGGATAGAGTGGACGTGGAGAGGGTGTTTCCATCAGTGGGAGAGTCCAGGATCCGAGGGCACAACTCAGAGTAAAGGGACGTCCCTTTAAAACCGAGATGAGGAGGAATTTCTTCAGCCAGAGGGCGGTGAAGCTGTGGAATTCGTTGCCACAGACGGCTGTGGAGGCCAAGTCATTGGGTGTATTTAAGGCAGAGATTGATAGGTTCTTGATTGGTAAGGGGGTTAAGGGTTACGGGGAGAAGGCAGGAGAATGGGGTTGAAAAAAATCAACCATGATTGAACGGTGGAGCAGACTCGATGGGTGGAATGGCCTAATTCTGCTCCTATATGATAGTTTTATGGTGTTATGGCCTTTTCTGTGTGTGACAGGTTTGATCCCAGAGACTGTCAAAGATTGTTTACAGACATTAACACAAGAAATATGTTGTAGATTTTTAATTCATGTAGAATCACACAACGGATTACAAACTTCACTGTAAATGCTCTGTGGTCTCTCCAGCTTTTGTTGGGTTACACAGAATGAACACCTATTGCTGAATTGCTTACACATTGATAATGATGCAGACAATTCGTTGACAAAATTTATGGCAGATACAATATATTAGCAATTGATTGACAGAATTATCCCCATTATATCTGTAATTGTATGCAAACTGAATAATTCAGAACACATCTAAACTACATAAAAGATTAGTACAAAAATGTACGGGACACAAAGTATCCGATAATTAAATCCATTTAAGTAACTTCGATCGCATAGAAACAGACCCAATCAAAACTGCAAAGCAAAAAGTGTAAGGTGTACAGGGGTAACTTACTTCCCAATATACCTAATGGCTTCAATAATGACAAAGTTTAAAATCGCTCAAATGGTGAAAGGAATCTTGAGGGAACTCCCTGCCCAAAGATCCAAGTAAAGACAAGTAAACCTTGTGTATTCAAAAGACATTCCATAAGGTTTGAGTCAGCAGAAATAAATTGGAGCAAGACGCCCCCCACTCACTCACTCACGTAGATGGTGAATTGGTTTCCGTCAAGTTCAGTGAATAAGGACTGGGATTCTCTCAAATCTTTGAAATAATTGACGGAAAAAAAATCCCTTGTGTTACGGACTCAGTGAAAGTCCCTTTAAGATAGAGAGTGTGTGTGTATGTGTGTGTGGGGCGTGCTTACGTCAATAGAAGATAAAGGACGTAATGACGTTGTTGAAGAAGTTAGAAGAAGAAGAGAGAGAGAGAAGGGAGAGAGACACCAGCCTGCTTGTTTTCTCTATCGATGGATGAGAAACAATAACTGTGTTTGCCACTGAAATCCATGTATGGAAGTTGGAAGTAATCCGGTGGAGTTCACTTTGTTGCTGACCTGTAGAAGGAAACAGGTATTTGTGTGTGGACGACCACGGTTCGGATGCTTTTCGGGGTGAGGAAGTCACTACCGAGTAAACACTGAAGTGTCGTTTGGGTTCCATCGTGGAACATTTGGATTTCGTATGTACTCTCTCTATGTTTTTCTACATCTACATCTTATCTTCAGACAACGGTGGTTGTTGAAGAAGCCCTTGCTCATGTTTCACCTTATGGCTTGCGGAACTGAACTTTAAGAACCATTCCGGAACTGGGAGTTTTGGACTTTGTCACACACACACACGAAGAGTTTAGTTTTGGGGTTAACGTTCGAGGTTTAACATTCTTGAATTCTAACATACTAACATTTTTACTTTTATTTTACGTATTACCATAAGTAGTGATTAATAAAATAGTTTTTAACGCTGAATCATGCTCAGTGTGTTTCTTTTGTTGCTGGTTTGTGACAAAATTGGGGGCTGGTCCGGGATAGTTCCCAAGGTTAACGAGTGTCGTCTGGGATTGTACCCCAGATTGACGAGATTTGTTCGAGATTCAATCCAAAGATTTTTGAGGAAGGTCTGATAAATTCTTTTTAATTGGCTTGTGTGTGTGGAAACCAGCAGCAATGGATATTAAGGCATTTTTGGAGTCACCAACCCAAAAGGGATTGGAGGTGGCGAAAAAGGATGATCTGATAAAGATTGCTACAAGGCTAAACCTTACAGAAGTAAAGCAGTCTATGAGAAAGGCAGATATTCAGAGATTGATAGCTGGCCATTATGTGGAAAAAAAGGTGTTTGAGAAGGAAGTGTTAAAACAGTTTCCTGGCAGTGAAATAGCAATTTCTGAGGCACAGGTGCAGCTGGCAAAGATAGAAGCTGAACGAGAGCAAACCCAGTTAAAGATAGAGGCTGAACGAGAACAAAAGAAATTAGAGGCCGAACAAGAGGAAAAGAAATTAGAGGCTGAACAAAAGAAATTAGAGACTGAACAAAAGATAACTCAGATGAAGTTAGAGGCTGAACGGGAACGAGAGCTAACTCGGATGAAGTTAGAGGCTGAACGGGAACGGGAACTAATTCGGTTAAAGTTTGAGGCAGAGGAGAAGGAAAAACAGAGGCAGCATGAGTTACAAATGAAGCGTAGGAGTTCGGAATCTGATTCTGATGATGGTTTTTCAGCCAGCAGGGAGGTTCGATTAGTCCCTCTGTTTGAAGAAGATCAGGTTGATCAGTATTTCCAACATTTTGAAAAGGTTGCTGTGAGTTCAAACTGGCCAAGGAAAGGATGGGCTCTTATGGTACAGAGTGTGATTAAAGGTAAAGCTCAAAAAGCTTATTCTGCTTTGTCTGTTGAGGATGCAGCTGATTATACCAAGGTAAAACAAGCTATTTTGAAGGCCTATGAATTGGTCCCTGAGGCTTATAGACAAAAATTCAGAGACTTGAGGAAATCTGCAGATCAGACTTATATGGAATTTGCCAATGGAAAGAGAATATGTTTTGAACGATGGTGCCTGGCTAAAAATGTAGATGGGGATTATGATAAATTGACAGAATTGATACTGGTGGAAGACTTTAAAAGATGTGTTCCAGCTGAATTAACAACATATTTAAATGAAAAGGCAGTGGAAACTTTACAAGAAACTGCTAGGTTGGCAGATGATTATGCTTTAACCCATAAATCCAAATGGGGACAACCTAAAACCTTTCAAAAGAGTTACAAGGACAATCCAGGTAAACCAGAGATTAAATTGGGAGGTAATCAAAAAGGAAAAGATGAAAAGAAGCCAGGGCTGGAGAAACCTGTTGAGCGTACTTGTTATTACTGTAGGAAACCTGGCCACGTGATATCTAATTGTGCCCTTTTGAAGAAAAAGAAGGAAGCTGGGCCCAATGCTTGCTTTCAGGCAATTAAAAATCAAAAAGGTTTAGGAGATGCTGTTAAAGATCAGTCCTTGCAAGAGGGAAAAGCGGAAAAGTTGGAGGAGGTGAGAAAAGAATTCCGTTCGTATGTATCAGAGGGTTTTGTTTCACTGAATGATGAGTCACCCCAGGTGCCAGTGAAAATTCTTAGAGATACTGGGGCTAGTCAATCTCTCTTGCTGGACAGTGTTTTAAATTTTGGTGAAGAAAGTGACACTGGTGAAGTAAATCTAATACGAGGCGTTACAGGTGAGACCATGTCTGTCCCTTTTCACAGGGTGATTTTAAAGTCAAAGTTCGTAGAAGGACCAGTCGAGATAGGGATAAGACCTAGTTTGCCAGTGGAAGGAGTTTCTTTGTTATTGGGAAATGACCTTGCAAATGGAGAAAGTGATCCTGTGGTACGGTTAACAACCAAACCAAGGATTGATGAGTCTGAGGATGATTCAGATGTTTACCCATCATGTGCGGTGACTCGAGCTAGAGCTAGAGAATTAGCCAAGACAGACAGTCCGGTGCAGTCTGATGTAGTTCCTTGTGACAGTCCTAAACAGGAAGAAAATTTTGATGCCTTATCTGAGACTTTTCTGTCTTCACTGGAGGATCAACATCCTTACAGTGAGCCTGAATTTAAAGATTTGTCTTTGTCGAGGAAGGATTTTATGGTGGAACAGACAAAGGACCCTGAGTTGATAGAATTGAAAGAAAAAGCTCTCTCATGTGAGGAGATTGAGAAAGTGCCAACTGGATATTATGTCAAAAATGGAGTGTTAATGAGGAAATGGAGACCTCCTCATGTTCCTGTTACTGAGGAATGGGAAGTTATTCATCAGGTTGTTGTTCCAAAAGTTTATAGGGATGAGATTTTAAACCTGGCCCATAGTATGCCTTTGGGTGGTCATTTTGGTGTGAATAAAACTGTAGGGAAGATCTTGAAACAATTCTATTGGCCTGGTTTGAGAAAAGATGTGGTGATGTTTTGTCGAACCTGCCACACATGTCAGATGGTAGGTAAACCAAATCAAAAACCCCCTGTGGCTCCTTTGAAACCAATTCCTGCTTTTGGTGAACCCTTTTCGAAGGTGATTGTGGACTGTGTTGGCCCATTACCAAAGTCTAAGACTGGAAATCAGTATTTGTTAACCATCATGTGTGCCACTTCTAGATTTCCAGAGGCAATACCCCTTACAAATATTAAGGCCAAGACGGTGTCAAAGGCTCTTGTAAAATTTTTTACCTTGTTTGGTTTGCCAAAAGAAATCCAATCTGATCAAGGTAGTAATTTTATGTCAAAAATTTTTCAACAAATAGTCTATGAGCTGGGAGCAAAGCAGATTGTATCATCTGCATATCACCCAGAATCTCAAGGAGCTCTGGAGAGATTTCATTCTACTCTCAAAAATATGCTGAAGACTTATTGCTTTGAAAACACCAAGGATTGGGACGAAGGTATCCATTTACTTTTGTTTGCCGTTAGAGAATCGATCCAGGAGTCAATCGGATTTAGTCCGTTTGAGCTTGTGTTTGGACATAGGGTGAGAGGACCTTTGGATTTGTTAAGAGAGCAATGGGTTAATGAGGAAGTTCACTTGAGTCTGTTGGACTATGTCCAAAAATTTAAAACTCGGTTGGAGAGAGTCTGCCAGCTAGCGAGAGAGCATTTGAAAACAAGCCAGATAAGAATGAAGACATATTTTGATAGACGTGCTCGGCCTAGGACATTCGCAGTGGGGCAAAAGGTGTTGGTATTTTTCCCTAGCCAAAATAATCCCTTGCAAGCTCGTTTTTCTGGACCCTATGTTATTGAATCTCGAGTGACTGATCTAACATATATAATCAAAACACCAGATAGACGCAAGAAAACACAACTCTGTCATGTAAACATGCTAAAACCTTATTATGAGAGGGATTCAGTTGTGGCCTTGGTGGATGGTGTAAAGGTTGTTTCTAGAATGCCTGATGTTGATGTTGAGGAAGGCCAATTTAGACCAAATATTGTTCCATCGAAACTAAAAAACCAAATATCCTGGAGAACCTTGAAACGAAGTTGGACCATTTACAAGTTTCACAAAAACAACAGATGAGAGAATTAATTTTAAAATTTAAAAATCTGTTCCCAGATGTTCCAAACAGAACATCGATAATTACCCATGATGTTGATGTTGGGGATGCAAAACCAATCAAACAACACCCATATCGAATGAATGTGGAAAAAAGTAAACTTGTTGATCAGGAAATAAAATACATGTTGGAAAATGATATTATTAGACATTCTACTTCAAATTGGAGTTCGCCCTGTGTTATTGTACCTAAACCTGATGGAACTGTTAGATTTTGCACAGATTACAGGAAAGTGAATGCTGTAACAAAGTCAGATGCTTACCCTATTCCTAGGGTGGATGATTGCATAGACAGAGTGGGAAAGGCAAAATTTCTTACAAAGATTGACCTATTAAAAGGGTACTGGTGTGTTCCATTAACAGATAGAGGAAGGGAGATTTCTGCCTTTGTAACCCCTTCTGGATTGTATGAATACAATGTTTTGCCATTTGGAATGAAAAATGCTCCGGCAACATTTCAAAGAATGATTAATTCAGTGATTCATGGGTTAAAACATACAGATGCCTACATTGACGACTTAGTGACTGGGAATGATACTTGGGAAGATCACATCTCTGCGTTAGAAAGGTTGTTTGAAAGACTTTCCAAGGCTAACCTTACAGTTAACTTGGCTAAAAGTGAATTTGGCCATGCCACTGTGACGTACCTTGGTTATGTTGTAGGTCAAGGCAAGCAAGCTCCTGTTCAGGCAAAAGTTCAAGCAATATCTGAGTTCCCTATTCCCACAGGTACGAGGACTGTTAGAAGATTTTTGGGAATGGTTGGATATTATCGAAAATTTTGTAAAAGTTTTGCTGATATTGCTCTTCCCCTAACTAATCTTCAGAAGAAGGGAGTAAAGTTTGTTTGGACAGATTCTTGTCAAGAAGCATTTAAGAAGCTGAAAGCCATTTTATGCTACCATCCTGTGCTCAGAACACCTGACTTTGAAAAGCCATTTTCATTAGCAGTAGATGCCAGTGATGAAGCTGCAGGAGCTGTGTTGTTGCAGAAGGGTGACCTTGATGATATTGACCATCCTGTAGCTTACTTTTCAAAGAAATTTAATGAGCATCAAAAGAATTATTCCACCATAGAGAAAGAATTACTGTCGCTTGTTTTAGCCTTGCAACATTTCAGTGTATATGTTTGCACCGCTCAGAAACCATTGACTGTATATACAGATCATAACCCACTGGTGTTTCTGAGCCGAGTCAAAAACAAGAACAGAAGGCTGTTAAACTGGAGTTTAATTTTGCAAGAGTTTGATCTCATGATAACTCACATTAAAGGCAAAGATAATGTGATTGCTGATTGTCTTTCTCGATGTTAAATGGGAAACATGTATCTGTACTAATCTGATAGTCTGTAGTTGTGTAGCATGATAATTATTAACATTACTAACTATGCGCGGTTAAAATTTTCTTGGGAAAATTTTTTTTTTAGGTGGGAGGTGTTACGGACTCAGTGAAAGTCCCTTTAAGATAGAGAGTGTGTGTGTATGTGTGTGTGGGGCGTGCTTACGTCAATAGAAGATAAAGGACGTAATGACGTTGTTGAAGAAGTTAGAAGAAGAAGAGAGAGAGAGAAGGGAGAGAGACACCAGCCTGCTTGTTTTCTCTATCGATGGATGAGAAACAATAACTGTGTTTGCCACTGAAATCCATGTATGGAAGTTGGAAGTAATCCGGTGGAGTTCACTTTGTTGCTGACCTGTAGAAGGAAACAGGTATTTGTGTGTGGACGACCACGGTTCGGATGCTTTTCGGGGTGAGCAAGTCACTACCGAGTAAACACTGAAGTGTCGTTTGGGTTCCATCGTGGAACATTTGGATTTCGTATGTACTCTCTCTATGTTTTTCTACATCTACATCTTATCTTCAGACAACGGTGGTTGTTGAAGAAGCCCTTGCTCATGTTTCACCTTATGGCTTGCGGAACTGAACTTTAAGAACCATTCCGGAACTGGGAGTTTTGGACTTTGTCACACACACACACAACGAGTTTAGTTTTGGGGTTAACGTTCGAGGTTTAACATTCTTGAATTCTAACATACTAACATTTTTACTTTTATTTTACGTATTACCATAAGTAGTGATTAATAAAATAGTTTTTAACGCTGAATCATGCTCAGTGTGTTTCTTTTGTTGCTGGTTTGTGACACTTGGATTTTGGGTTTGTTCGGGTTGGAACTTGGATTACATGGAGCAGGCATCTCCAGGAAGGGGAGTGAGAGAAACCACAGGCCATAGGAATTAGGACCAGGAGTAGGCCAGTCAGCCCTTTGAGATCTCCTCTACCAGTCAGTAAGATTATAACTGATGCAACTTTCCTCAAATCCACTTTCCTGTTCTTTCCTCACAACCCTTGATTCCCTTGCTGATTGAGAACTTATCTATCTCAGCGACATCATCCTTGAATAAAAGACTCTCAAACCTTGGAGAGAAGAAATTCTTCCCCATGTCAGTCTTAAATGCACACCCCGGTACTCTGAGGCTGTGTCCTCCGGTCTCAGATTCCCCCAACAGAGGGAAAATCCTCCCATTAGCCTTGCTAACCCCCCAAGAATATTTTATATTTCTACAAAATCATTTCCCATTCTGCTAAATGCCAATAACTGCAGACCCTACCTGTTTAACCTTCCCCCTTAAGGTAATCTCTCCAAACGCAGGATCGTCTAAGTGAATCTTGTCTGTACTATATCCAATAATAAAGTAATTTTTCTTAATAAGGGAACCAAAACATTTTACTGGTCTCACGAGCACTTCTTGCCTTTGCAATAAGAGAGAAAAAATATACTATCGATTAGGATGCAAATCATTGAGTCACAGAGCCTTACAGCATGAAACAGGCCCTTTGGCCCAACTCGTCCATGTTGACTGTGTTGCCCAGCGAGCTCGTCCCATCTAGAACATAGAACATAGAACATTACAGCACAGTACAGGCCCTTCGGCCCACGACGTTGTGACGACATTTTATCCTGCTCGCCCTTCCCTCCCACATAGCCCTCCACTTCTCTATCATTCATGTGTCTATCTAAGAGTATCTTAAATGTCCTAATGTTCAGAGGAGTAGAGGGAACTGGGGATCCCTGAAAGTTGCCTCACAGGTGGATAGGGTAGTTAAGAAAGCTTATGGGGTGTTAGCTTTCATAAGTAGAGGGATCCAGTTTAAGTCGTCGTCGTGGTGGCTATCCCTCGAGGTCAAGGATGATGGTCTTCGTTCCATTGATCTATTTATGGGCTCTCAAGTGGCTCAAGAGTCCAATCTTAGCTCTGAAAGTTCTTCCGCATTCAGGACAGGTAGTTCCAGATGGCAGGTCGGGCTTTGTCACTGCCTCTCTTTCCATTTTCTTCTCTTTTCCTCTAATTCTGCACATCTGTTGGTTTCGAAAGTTGCTGCTCCTTCTCGGATGCTGGTTTGCCAGAGTTTCCTGTCCTTGGCAGTGGTTTCCCAATCGTTGATGTCGATGTTACATTTCTTCATGTTGGCTTTTAAGACGTCCTTGAATTTCTTCTGTTGTCTGCCTCTTTTACGTTTGCCTACTTTAAGCTGGGAGTAGAAGATTTGTTTGGGCAGACGTTCGCCTTTTATCCGAACAACATGACCGCTCCATCTTAGTTGGTTCTTGATAACGTAGGCTTCGATGCTTGTTGCTTTAGCTTCACTTAGCACGCTGACGTTGGTTCTTCTATCTTCCCAGCTGATATTTAAGATGTTTCGAAGAAAGCGTTGATGGAACTTTTCAAGTGCCTGCAGATGTCATTGGTATGTTGTCCAAGTTTCTGATGCATACAGGAGCACTGGGATCACCACATGAGGACCAGCTACGTTGACGAGGCAATAATCCAGGTGACATGAGGAAACACTTCCTCAAACAAATCTCAGCCGAAGTCTGGAAGCCTCCCCCTCAAACACCTGTTGAGGATGCAGGTCGACAGAAAATTCAGAAGCAAGAATCATAATTTGCTGTCCGACAAGCTGTAAATAATGGGGAGAAATGCCCAAAATGCCCTCTTAAGCTTTTCCGCTATTAACCCACTTGACCTGTTCGTGTTGGATCGTTATTGTTCTTTCCTGCCTTCCGTCTACAATTCTGTAATATTGTTCAACAAAGTTATCACCTCTTGATAGGTCTGCTGCTCCTGAATGCCATTAGTTCCCCTGCACTGGTTAAAGATCCTCACATTCTCTAAGTTCAGTCTCCTCTCCAGGTCTGGCACCATCATTCTGATTACATCATTCGTGTTTAGCAACTCTTTCATGAACGCAATGGAAAAGTCTGTCGTGGTAGGTGAACCGAAATTGTTCTGGCACACCAAGGAGTTACAGCAAACAGCCGTCCAGATCAACCCAGGCACTACAACCTTATTATTCATTGTACCCCCAGTGTATTCAGCAGAGCCTGTTACCAGATACATCTGACTGCCAGAGTTGTGGCAATTCTCCGCCAATATTTTAATGGGTCTCTCAGCATAATGATACCATTTCTTGTTGGCATCACCAGTCTTAGGGATCGCATTAGTGAGGGTGCAGCTGGCTGTTGCACTATCTCCTTCATTGAAGGTATATGGGTACAGATGCCCTCGCTCATAACTTGTATTCATGTAATCGCTATGCACTGCTTGTTTATTACTGGTCTTGCCTTTGCTGGACTTCATATCAGCACTGGCTTTTGGATCATCAATCTGAAAGCAACAGAAATAAGATTTCTTTATTAGTCACATGTACATCAAAACACACAGTGAAATGCATATTTTGCGTAGAGTGTTCTGGGGGCAGCCTGCAAGTGTCACCACTCTTCCGGCGCCAACGTAGCATGCCCACATCTTCCCAACCCGTACGTCTTTGGAGTGTGGGAGGAAACCAGAGCACCCGGAGGAAACCCACACAGACACACAGGGAGAACGTACAAACTCTTTACAGACGACGGCTGGAATTGAACCCGGGTTGCTGGTGCTGTAAAAGCGTTACACTAACCACTACAGTCCATCGGAAATACTCACTATTAATAAAATTAGGAAAAGAGGGGTCTCAATTAACTTCTATTCCTGGATCAGGGATTATGGATAAAATTACCCATGGCTGGAAAATAGAATGAGGTTAATGAGAGCTGATTGTACTCCTCTTTAAAATTATACTTATTAATATTTTACAGCTATACTTTGTGATCACTACATAACCGATTGTAACCTGCCCAAGATCACTTCTGGTAACTCACTGGCAGCTCTGCGAGACGGTAACTAGTTTACTAGTAGTTCCCGTTAGTGCAGTACTCAATGACCAATGGTACAAGGTGGATGTGAGGAGACTTTTAAGGCAGCGAGGGCTGATGATGGGTAATTCACTGCCCACAGGGGTAGGGAGGGGGATCAACAAGGCCCTTCCAAGGGAGTTCAGTGGCATCAGGGAGAGTAATTTGCAGAGTTATGTCGAACGAAGAGAGGAATGAGGTTGAGCAGGTTGAACTTGTCACTGAACACTAACAAACCTCTACAGAGTAGAAGGTATCGTGACTGCATCATGGTCTGGTAGGGCAAGTTGAATGTGCAGGAATGCAAGAAGCTGCAGAGAATAGTGGACTCAGCCCAAAACATCACGGGCACATCCCTCCCCACCATTGGTGGTATCTAAAGGAGGTGTTGCCTCAAGAAGGCAATATCTATCATCAAAGATCCCCACCATCCAGGCCATGCCATCTTCTCGCAGCTGCCATCGGGCAGGAGGTACAGAAGCCTGAAGTCTCACACCACCAGGTTCAAGAACAGCTACTTCCCTTCAACCATTCGGTTCTTGAACCAACCAGCACAACCCTCATCACTACAACACTGTAACTACTCTGATCACTTTGAACTAAAATGGACTTTGTTTTTTGTTCTAATTGTGTTCTTTCTTGTAAAGATTGTGTTTAGTTTATGTTGTTCTTGAGAATGCTGCTTATCTGATGCCATGTGCCTGTGATGCTGCTGCAAGTAAGTTTTTCACTGCACCTGTGCACACATGGACTTGTGCAGATGGCAATAAACTCGACTATTGACCAGTGAAAATCAAATAACTGCAGATGCTGAAAATCTGAGGTAAAAACAGAAAAAAAACAGGAAACACTCAACCGATCAGATAGCATCTGGATAACTCTGGGGAATGGTTCTGATGGGATTGCTCTCCCAGGACTGACATAGACTCGTTGGGCTGAATGGCCTCCTTCTGCACTGCAACATTTCTATCATTCCATCTCCTTCAGCATTTTCAGAAAGCGTCCATAATATGGCAACTGGTCCCAAGTCTCTTCGTCATTAGAACAGAATGAATAGAAGCAGGAGAAGGCCGTTCGGCCCCTCAATCCTGTCCTGAAAGTCAATGACTATGGCTGATCTTTTATTTGTGTCACTTTCCTGCATTAATCCAATATCCATTACTTCCCTTAATATGTACAAATATTTTGCTCTCATGATAGTTCAGACAGACTTCAACACTGAGACTGATTGTGTGTTGCTCCAGATTCCAGCATCTGCGGTCTCCTGTGTCTCTATATTGTTCATAGTTTGACCAACTTGTAAACAGTCGATTCCTTTACACACACACACACACACACACACACACACACACACACACACACACACACACACACACACGCACACACACATACAACACACAGGACAGTATATGTATTTCCTGACTCACAATTGTCTCAGATCAATAGTGGGATCTTGCTGTGCGCAGTGATGCTACTGGCTAATTTTCACAGACAAAGCCAATACACATGTGGCAATTGCTGTATCTTACCTGAGGCTCGTAAAACCAGGCGCAGGGTCTGTAACTCTCATTACTTTTACTGGGCGTTTTATAGGTGTAGGCAGAATAGACCGGGATCCGCAGGTCTGTCCGGTACAAGGTGGCAAAGTGATAGCGGTTCTTGTACCTCTGGCAGATCCTGACCAGGTTGTCCATGCCGTCAAATCCCTGCGGTGGGGTATGATCCCTGAAGAAAGAGTCGCACTTCTGGAAATTTTCAACCACTTCCCCTTGCACAGTCCTGGGATGGGAGATTGCCAGAAGCAGGAACCAGAGCAAACCGCCAAGTCCCATTGCCATGCCGAGCAGAGGGAACTTCACTCCTGGTTTATAGGTCGGGAATCTGCTCCACTTTCCCTCCTCCCACTTCAGTTTCTCGGGGTTAGGTTCTGCAAGAAGGAACCTCCTGCAAGATTCCACTCCAGTGAGAGGGAGTGATAGTGTGTAAGCCACCCAATGTTCTGTTCCTCTCAGTCCGATTCCTCTGTTCTATTTTTATATGGAGAGAAGGGAGTGGCAAGAATTCTAATTATGTCCTTCTGTAAACAGTGGGTGCTGACTGGTGCAAAGTCAGCAGGTTTCTACTGCCTGTTCTTCTGAAAATGCTGATCTGTCCAACTGGAGTTGAGTTTGGAGGTGGCTTCACCCTTCTTTCCACTTCACTGTCCCAATGTGGCTGCTTCAGCAAGGCCTTTGAATGGTCCCACACGCTAGGCTGCTCCGGAAGGTTGGGTCACATGGGATACAGAGTGAGGTAGCCGATTGCGTACAACATTGGCTTGGTGGTAGGAGGCAAAAGGTAGTGGTGGAGGGATGTTTGTCAGATTGGAGGCCTGTGACCAGTGGGGTGCTGTAGGGATCAGAGCTGGGTTCTCTGACGTTTGTCATGTCCATTAATCATTTAGTCATAGAGTTATAAAGCACAGACTCAATACCTCCCTTTGTGACTGGATCCTTGACTTCCTGACCAACAGACCACAATCAGTGAGGCTAGGCAGCAACACCTCCAGCACCATTATTCTCAACACTGATGTCCCACAAGGCTGCGTCCTCAGCCCCCTACACCACCCCCTATGCACTCACAGGTGCGTGGCCAACAATCAGTATATCGTTTTGATAAGATAAGATAAGATAAGATAAGATAAGATAAGATAAGATAAGATATCTTTCTTGGTCACATATACATCAAAACACACAGTGAAATGCATCTTTTGCGTAGAGTGTTCTGGGGGCAACCCGCAAGTGTCGCCACACTTCCGGTGCCAACATAGCATGCCCACAACTTCCTAACTCATAAGTCTATGGAATGTGGGAGGAACCTGGATCACTCGGAGGAAACCTATGCAGACGCGGGGAGAACGTACAAGCTCCTTACAGACAGCGGCGGGAATTGAACCCAGGTCGCTGGCGCTGTAAAGCATTACGCTAACCGCTACACTACTGTGCATGCTGTTGAGGGGGATGACCTGTCAGAGAACAGCCATGGTGACCGGGTCTCTGGCGCTGAGCCTGGCTCTGTTGCGCAGAAGGGAAGGAGAGAGAAGAGGAATGCGGTAGGCATGGGGGATTCCATAGTGAGGGGAACAAACAGGAGATTCTGTGAGCCTGATGGAGACACCCGCATGGTGCGTTGCCTCCCAGGTGCCAGGGAATGGGATGTCTCGGATCGGGTCCGGAGTATTCTGAAGGGAGAGGGCGAGCAGCCAGAAGTCTTGGTACATGTTGGTATCAATGACATAGGTAGAAAAAGGGAGAAGGTCCTGAAGAGAGAATACAGAGAGTTAGGAAGGAAGCTGAGAAGCAGGACCTCCAGGGTAATCATCTCAGGATTGCTGCCTGTGCCATGTGCTAGCAAGGGCAAGAATAGCAGGATCGGGCAGACGAATGTGTGGCTGAGAGACTGGTGCAGGGGGCAGGGCTTCAGATCCTTGGATCATTGGGATCTCTTCTGCGGGAAGTATGACCTGTACAAAAAGGACGTGTTACACCTGAACCCGAAGGGGACCAATATCCTAGCGGGCAGGTTTAATAGAGCTGTTAGGGAGGGTTTAAACTAATTTGGCAGGGGGATGGGAATCGGAGTGATAGGGCCAAGGAAGGGGAAAACAGTAATAAATCAAAGATAGTGTGCAGTAAAGAGGACAGGAAGGACAGGCAGGTGATGAGGCAAAGTTGCAGCCAGTGGGATGAGTTGCAGTGCAATAGAGATGCAGTGCAATCAAAGCAAAAAGTACCAAATACTGGACAAAGTATTATATTTAAATGCACGCAGCATAAGAAATAAGGTGGATGATCTTGAAATACAGCTACGGATTGGCAGGTATGATGTTGTGGCCATCACTGAGACCTGGCTAAAGGATGGATGTCTTTGGGAGCTGAACGTCCAAGGATACATGGTGTATCGGAAGGATAGGCAGGTAGGCAGACGGGGTGGCGTGGCTTTGCTGGTAAGAAATAATATTAAATCATTAAAAAGATTTTTTCCGTGTTTGTCTTTGTAAATAAAATCCTTCCTTGCCAGACTGTGCCCAGAGTTCATTACTTTTGAGACCTTGAACTTGTCTTACAACAGTTTGATGTCTCTGGGCCTGTACAGAAGGATGAGGGGGGATCTCATTGAAACCTACTGGATACTGAAAGGCCTGGATAGAGTGGACGTGGAGAGGATGTTTCCATCAGTGGGAGAGTCCAGGATCCGAGGGCACAACTCAGAGTAAAGGGATGTCCCTTTAAAACCGAGATGAGGAGGAATTTCTTCAGCCAGAGGGCGGTGAAGCTGTGGAATTCGTTGCCACAGACGGCTGTGGAGGCCAAGTCATTGGGTGTATTTAAGGCAGAGATTGATAGTTTCTTGATTGGTAAGGGGGTTAAGGGTTATGGGGAGAAGGCAGGAGAATGGGGTTGAAAAAAATCAACCATGATTGAACGGCGGAGCAGACTCGATGGGTGGAATGGCCTAATTCTGCTCCTATATGATAGTTTTATGGTGTTATGGCCTTTTCTGTGTGTGACAGGTTTGATCCCAGAGACTGTCAAAGATTGTTTACAGACATTAACACAAGAAATATGTTGTAGATTTTTAATTCATGAAGAATCACACAATGGATTACAAACTCCACTATAAATGCTCTGTGGTCTCTCCAGCTTTTGTTGGGTTACACAGAATGAACAGCTGTTGCTGAATTGCTTACACATTGATAATGATGCAGACAATTTGTTGGCAAAATTTATGGCAGATACAATATATTAGCAATTGATTGACAGAATTATCCCCATTATATCTGTAATTGTATGCAAACTGAATAATTCAGAACACATCTAAACTACATAAAAGATTAGTACAAAAATGTACGGAACACAAAGTATCCGATAATTAAATCCATTTAAGTAACTTCGATCGCATAGAAACAGACCCAATCAAAACTGCAAAGCAAAAAGTGTAAGGTGTACAGGGGTAACTTACTTCCCAATATACCTAATGGCTTCAATAATGACAAAGTTTAAAATCGCTCAAATGGTGAAAGGAATCTTGAGGGAACTCCCTGCCCAAAGATCCAAGTAAAGACAAGTAAACCTTGTGTATTCAAAATACATTTCATAAAGTTCAAGTCAGCAGAAATAAATTGGAGCAAGACACCCCCCACTCACTCACTCACATAGATGGTGAATTGGTTTCCGTCAAGTTCAGTGAATAAGGACTGGGATTCTCTCAAATCTTTGAAATAATTGGCAGAAAAAAAATCCCTTGGATTTTAGGTTTGTTCAGGTTGGAACTTGGATTACATGGAGCCGACATCTCCAGGAAGGGAAGTGAGAGAAAGCGCAGGCCATAGGAATTAGGACTAGGAGTAGGCCATTCAGACCTTCGAGTCATCTCTATCACTCAGTAAGATTATAATATATGCAACTTCCCTCAAATCCACTTTCCTGTTCTTTCCTCACAACCCTTGATTCCCTTGCTGATTGAGAACCTATCTATCTCAGTGACATCATCCTTGAATAAAAGACTCTCAAACCTCGGAGAGAAGAAATTCTTCCCCATCTCAGCCTTAAATGCGCACCCCCCTACTCTGAGGCTGTCCCCTCTGGTCTCAGATTCTCCCAACAGAGGGAACATCCTCCCATTAACCCTGCTAACCCCCCAGGAATATTATATATTTTAACAAAATCACTTCTCATTCTGCTAAATGCCAATAACTGCAGACCCTACCTGTTTAACCTTCCCTCTTAAGGTGATCTCTCCAAACCCAGGATTATCCAAGTGAATCTTCTCTGTACTATATCCAATAATAAAGTAATTTTTCTTAATAAGGGAACCAAACATTTTACTGGTCTCACTGGCACTTTTTGCCATTGCAATAAGAGAGAAAAAATATAATATTGATTAGGAAACAAATCAGAGTCACAGAGTCTTACAGCATGAAACAGGCCCTTTGGCCCAACTCTTCCATGCTGACTATTGCCCAGCGAGCTTGGCCCATCTAGAACAAAGAACATAGAACATTACAGCACAGTACAGGCCCTTCGGCCCACAATGTTGTGCCGACATTTTATCCTGCTCTAATATCTAGCTAGCCCTTCCCTCCCACATAGCCCTCCACTTCTCTATCATTCATGTGGCTATCTAAGAGTCTCTTAAGTGTCCCTAATATTTCTTCCCCAACCACCTCTGCCGGCAGTGCGTTCCACGCACCCACCACTCTCTGTGTAAAAAAACTTACCCCTGACATCCCCCTTATACCTTCCTCCAATCACCTTAAAATTATGCCCCAGTCGTGTTAGCTATGTCTTTGTCTGCCTGTGTTTGGCCCAGAGCCCTCTCAACCTCTCCTATCTATGTACTTATCTCAATGGCTTTTAAACGTTGTTAATGTGCCCGCCTCAACCACTATTTCTGGCAGCTCATTCCAAATACGCACCACCCTTTGCGTGAAGAAGTTGCCCCTGACGTCCCTTTTAAATCTCTCGCCTCTGATCTTAAACCTCTACACTCTTGTTTTTAGCAACCCCTCCCTGGGAAAAAGAGTGTGTGATTTCACCCTGTCTATGCCCCTCATGATCTTACATAGAGGTACCTTCAATCTCCTACGTTTTTCTTTTCCTTAGAACATAGAACAGTACAGCACAGGAACAGGCCCTTCGGCCCACAATGTCTGTGCTGAACTGATGCCAAATCAAACTATCTCTCTTCTGCCTGCACGTGATCCACATCCCTCCATTCCCTGCACATTCATGTGTCTGTCTAAAAGCCCCTTAAACACCACTATCGTATCTGCTTCCACCACAACCCCTGGCAGCTCGTTCCAGGCACCCACCGCTCTCTGCCCCACACATCCCCTTTAAACTTACCACCTCTTGCCTTAAGTGCCTGTGCTCTGGTATTTGAAGATTAAGATTAAATGACTTGGAAAAACTATTCCAAGGGTTCTGGATTGAATACCATTGAGGCTTAGAGGTGAATGAATATGTCGGCAAACAATTACTAGGGGAGCCTATTGCAAAACAACAGCAGGAAACTGATGAGGAAACAGGCAAGGAATAGATGCAATGGAACGTAATAATTGTGAAATGGAATAATTGAGACAGTCTGAGGTCAGGCAGTTTAGTTCTGAGAGATAAAAAGATGTTTTCATTTGGAGCAAGACAGGAGCTGCTGTTTCTCATTCCTATGGTCTTTCTCACCATCCTTCCAAAAGCAAAAAGGGGAAGAGACTTGCTTCATGGAACATGAAGAAACTAGTCTGGGGGTGCAGAATAGAATTGAAATGGAATGTTGGTCTTTATTTCAAGATTGTGGCAATTCACAGACTGGAGGTTGTGTCAGACTTCCGTAGTGTTCGGATTAACCCCAGCTGAAGGATATTCGGTTGCAGGCCTCACAGGGAAGATACAGGCCTTGATTCTGGGTACAACACAGATTCACCAGAGGCACTGAAGGTTAAATCATGAGGACCTGCTACGTTGACTAGGTGGGGGACATTATGGGTGCATAAAATGAAGCCAAATGTCCCGGTGAGGTGAGGGTTGGGGGGGGGGTGTGATGAGAGCTGGGAAAGGGGCAATAATCTGGGTGATGTCAGCAAGCACTTCCTCACACAAAGCTCAGCAGAAGTCTGGAAGTCTCCCCCTCAAATGCCTGTTGAGGATGGAGGTTGACAGAAAATTCAAAAGCAAGAATCATAATTTGCTGTTCGACAAGCTGTAAATAATGGGGAGAAATGCCCAAAATGCCCTCTTAAGCTTTTCCGCTATTTTGCCTAACCCACTTGACCTGTTCCTATCTGAAAGTTACTGTTCGTTCCTGCCTTCCGTTTACGATTCTGTATCTTGTCCAAAAAAGATATCACCTCTTGATAGGTCTGCTGCACCTGAATGCCATTAGTTCCCCTGCACTGGTTAAAGATCCTCAAATTCCTTAAGTTCAGTCTCCTCTCCAGTTCTGGCACCGTCATTCTCATTACAGCTTTCGTGTTTAGCAACTCTTTCACGAACGCAATGGAAAAGCCTGTCATGGTAGATGAACTGGGATTGTTCTGGCCCACCGAGGAGCTGCAACAAACAGCCGTCCAGATCAACCTAGGCACTACAACCTTATTATTCATTGTACCCCCAGTGTATTCAGCAGAGCCTGTTACCAGATACACCCGACTGCCAGAGTTGTGGCAATTCCCCGCCAATATTTTAATGGGTCTCTCAGCATAATAATACCATTTCTTGTTGGCATCACCGCTCTGAGGGATCGCATTAGTGAGGGTGCAGCTGGCTGTTGCACTATCTCCTTCATTGAAGGTATATGGGTACAGATGCCCTCGCTCATAACTTGTATTCATGTAATCACTATGCACCGCTTGTTTATTACTCGTCTTGCCTATGCTGGAACTCATATTAGCACCGGCGTGTGGATCATCAATCTAAAAGCAACAGAGAAAAGTTATCTTTATTAGTCTCATGTACATTGAAACACACCGTGAAATTCATATTTTTGCATGAAGTGTTCTGGGGGCAGCCCTCATGTGTCACCGCACTTCCGGCGCCAAAATAGCATGCCCACAACTTCCTAACCCGTACGTCTTTGGAATGTGGGAGGAAACCGGAGCACCCGGAGGAAACCCACGCAGACATGGGGAGAACGTACAAACTCCTTACAGACAGCGGCTGCAGTCCATCGGAAATATTCACTATTAATAAAATTAAGAAAGGAGAGGTCTCAATTAACTTCAATTCCTGGATCAAGGATTATGGATAAAATTATCCATGTCTGGAAAATATAACAAGGTTAATGAGAGCTGATTGTAATCCTTTTTAAAATTATACATTAATATTTTACTGATCTACTTTGTGATCACTAGGTAACTGTATTGTGGAGGGTCGTGGCTGTCACGTGACAGCACTGCCCACTACCTGGTTGGAAGACACACCACTGCAAATCAAGGTTTGGCCCCGCCCCTCTCATCAGCGCACACCTGACCATTGGCGTCTTTAAATACCTTTGTACTTGGCCTTGGGCCATTGGCCTTTGTAATCAATTAGTCATTGCTGGCACTGAGCCATTGGCCCCCTGTAAATTACCTGGGCTGGACCCTCCAGCACTATAAAGGGCGCCACGTGTGCTCGGCTCACTCTCTTTGCCATCTTCGAGGGACCACCCTGCTTCATCCGGGCCGAGTACCGTGGAACGGTGCTGGAGAAATCGTTGGCGAGGTGTGCACTGTTAAAGGGTTGGGAACATTTTAGTTAGTGTCCCTAGTAGCATATAGCCGTGTCTGCACTGAGTCAAGGGGTGGTGGGTATCGTATTGTATGTACCTAGTTTGTTGTGTATGTGTGTGTATTTTATCCCCGGTGTGATTTTCCCACACTCGCTATAAACTGTGGTGTGTGTGTGTTATTCCCATTACCATTTTCCCACACTTGTCTTTTGTAAATAAAAACATTCACTGCCAGACTGTGTTTGGAGTCCTTGCCTTTGAGACCCATCGAATCTGTTTTCTCACTCACAATAGTAACCGATTGTAACCTGCCCAAGATCACTTCTGGTAACTCACTGGCAGCTCTGCGAGACCCTAACTAGCTTACTAGTAGTTCCCATTAGTGGAGGACTCAATGACCAACTGTACGAGGTGGATGTGAGGAGACCTTTAAGGCAGTGAGGGCTGATGATGGGTAATTCACTGCCCACAGGGACAGGAAGGGGATCAACAAGGCCCTTCCAAAGGAGTTCAGTGGCATCAGGGAGAGTAATTTGCAGAGTTATGTCGAACGAAGAGAGGAATGAGGTTGAGCAGGTTGAACTTGTCACTGAACACTCTAACAAACTTTTACAGAGTAGAAAGTATCGTGACTGCATCATGGTCTGGTAGGGCAAGTTGAACGTACAGGAATGCAAGAAGCTGCAGAGAGTAGTGGACTCAGCCCAAAACATCACGGGCACATCCCTCCCCACCATTGGTGGTATCTACAGGAGGTGTTGCCTCAAGAAAGCAACATCCATCATCAAAGATCCCCACCATCCGGGCCATGCCATCTTCTCGCAGCTGCCATCGGGCAGGAGGTACAGAAGCCTGAAGTCCCCACACCACCAGGTTCAGGAACAACTACTTCCCTTCAACCATTCGGTTCTTGAACCAACCGGCACAACCCTAATCACTACAACACTGTAACTACTCTGATCACTTTGAACTAAAATGGACTTTGTTTTTTGTTCTAATTGTGTTCTTTCTTGTAAAGATTGTGTTTAGTTTATGTTGTTCTTGAGAATGCTGCTTATCTGATGCCATGTGCCTGTGATGCTGCTGCAAGTAAGTTTTTCACTGCACCTGTGCACACATGGACTTGTGCAGATGGCAATAAACTCGACTATTGACCAGTGAAAATCAAATAACTGCAGATGCTGAAAATCTGAGGTAAAAACAGAAAAAAAACAGGAAACACTCAACCGATCAGATAGCATCTGGATAACTCTGGGGAATGGTTCTGATGGGATTGCTCTCCCAGGACTGACATAGACTCGTTGGGCTGAATGGCCTCCTTCTGCACTGCAACATTTCTATCATTCCATCTCCTTCAGCATTTTCAGAAAGCGTCCATAATATGGCAACTGGTCCCAAGTCTCTTCGTCATTAGAACAGAATGAATAGAAGCAGGAGAAGGCCGTTCGGCCCCTCAATCCTGTCCTGAAAGTCAATGACTATGGCTGATCTTTTATTTGTGTCACTTTCCTGCATTAATCCAATATCCATTACTTCCCTTAATATGTACAAATATTTTGCTCTCATGATAGTTCAGACAGACTTCAACACTGAGACTGATTGTGTGTTGCTCCAGATTCCAGCATCTGCGGTCTCCTGTGTCTCTATATTGTTCATAGTTTGACCAACTTGTAAACAGTCGATTCCTTTACACACACACACGCACACGCACACGCACACGCACACGCACACGCACACACACACACAGACATATCCACTCACTCCTCTCTCTCTCTCACACACACATACACACACACACACGCTCACACAGACATATCCACTCACTCCTCTCTCTCTCACACACACACACATACACACACACACACACACGCGCGCACACACGCACACACAGACATATCCACTCACTCCTCTCTCTCTCTCACACACACACACACACATGCACACACACACTCACACACTGACACACACACACACGCACACACACGCACACACACTGACACACACACACGCACACACACACACACACGCACACACAGACATATCCACTCACTCCTCTCTCTCTCTCTCACACACACACACACACACATGCACACACACACTCACACACTGACACACACACACACACACACACGCACACACAGACATATCCACTCACTCTCTCTCTCTCACACACACACACACACACACACGCTCACACACAGTATATGTATTTCCTGACTCACAATTGTCTCAGATCATTAGTGGGATCTTGCTGTGCGCAATGATGCAAATGGCTAATTCTCTTTCATTCTCACTGCCCAGGTCACACCTTTAACCATCTGTGGTGGAGCCATCAGCTGGGAGCGTCACACAGCACTGGAGCGGGTACTTCCGCCCACACCATCCGTAAGCAGCCAGTTACACTCTTCCCATTTCCCAGGTTTCCATCAACATCCCCCGATTCGAGCACTCACCTACATACTAGGAGTAAATTACAGTGGCCAATTAACCTACCAACATGCATATCGCTGGGAGGAAACCGGAGCACCCAGAGGAAGCTCACACAGTCAAAGGGAAAACGTGCAAACTCCACTCTGACAGCATCTGTGAGGCAGCGGATCTACCAGCTGCGCCACAGTGCCACCCTTGTCTGTTCACAGACAAAGCCAATGCAGATGTGGCAATTGCTGTATCTTACCTGAGGCTCATAAAACCAGGTGCAGGGTCTGTTAGTCTTCTCCATTGTTCTGGGCGTTTGATAGGTGTAGGCGGAATAGACCGGGATCCGCAGGTCTGTCCGGTACAAGGTGGCGAAGTGATAGCGGTTGTTGAACCTCTGGCAGATCCTGACCAGGTTCCTCATGCCGTCAAATCCCTGCGGTGGGATATGATCCTTGAAGGAAGAGTTGCATTGCTGGAAATTTTCAACCACTTCCCCTTGCACAGTCCTGGGATGGGAGATTGCCAGAAGCAGGAACCAGAGCAAACCGCCAAGCCCCATGGCCATGCCGAGCAGAGGCAGCTTCATTCTTGGTTTATAGGTCGGGGTTCTGCTCCACTCTCCCTCCACCCACTTCAGTTTCTCGGGTCTGGGTTCCGCAAGAAGGAACCTCCTGCAAGATTCCACTCCGGTGAGAGGGAGTGATGGTGTGTAAGCCACCCAATGTTCTGTTCCTCTCAGTCCGATTCCTCTGTTCTATTTTTATATGGAGAGAAGGGAGTGGCAAGAATTCTAATTATGTCCTTCTGTAAACAGTGGGTGCTGACTGGTGCAACGCCAGCAGGTTTCTACTGCCCTTTCTTCTGAAAATGCTGAACTGACCAACTGGAGCTGGGTTTGGAGGTGGCTTCAACTCTTCTTTCCACTTCATTGTCCCACTGAGGGGCCAGAGACTCAATATAAGGAGATGGCTGCTTCAGCAAGGCCTTTCAATGGTCCCACATGCTAGGCTGCTCCAGAAGGCTGGATCACATGGGATACAGAGTGAGGTAGCCGATTGGGTGCAACATTGGCTTGGTGGTAGGAGGCAAAAGGTGGTGGTGGAGGGATGTTTGTCAGATTGGAGGCCCGTGACCAATGATGTGCCGTAGGGATCAGAGCTGGGCCCCCTGTTGTTTGTCATGTATGTTAATGATTTAGTCATAGAGTTATAAAGCCTGGGACTCAACACCTCCCTTTGCAAATGGATCCTGACCAACAGATCGCAATCAGTAAGGATGGGCAGCAACCTCCAGCACGATGATCCTCAACACTGGTGCCCCACAAGGCTGCATCCTCAGTCCTCTACTCTACTCCCTATATACTCATGACTGCGTGGACAGATTCTGCTCCAACTCCATCTGCAAGTTTGCAGATGATACTACCATAGTAGGCTGTATCTCGAGTAACAGTGATTCAAGTACAGGAAGGAGATAGACAGCCTACTGACATGGTGTCACGACAACAACATTTCCCTCAATGTCAGCAAAACAAAAGAGCTGGTTATTGACTTCAGAAAGGGGGGGGCGTGGCGGTGTACACGCTCTTGTTTACGTCAATGATGCAGCGGTCAAGAGGGTTGAGAGTGTCAAGTTCCTAGGAGTGAACATCACCAATACCCTGTCCTGGTCCAACCACATGGATGGCACGGCCAAGAAAGCTCACCAGCGCCTCTACTTCCTCAGAAGACTAAAGAAATTTGGCATGCCCCGTCGACCCTCACCAATTTTTATCGATGCACCATAGAAAGCATCCTATCTGGATGCATCATGGCTTGGTGTGGCAACTGGTCTGCCTGGGACCGCAAGAAACCGCAGAGAGTTGTGGACACAGCCCAGTGCATCACAGAAACCAGCCTCCCCTCCATGGACTCTGTCTACACTTCTCGCTGCCTCGGTAAAGCAGCCAACATAATCAAAGACCCCACCCACCCTGGACATTCTCTCTTCTCTCCCCTCCAATCAGGCAGAAGATACAAAAGCCTGAAAGCACGTACCACCAGGCTCAAGGACAGCTTCTATCCCACTGTTATAAGACTATTAAATGGTCCCCTAGTATGATAAGATGGACTCTTGACCTCACAATCTACCTCAATATGACCTTGTACCTTATTGTCTACCTGCACTGAGAGTTATACAGTGCGGAAACCGTCCCTTTGGTCCAACCCGTCCATGCCATCCTAGGTGTCTATCTGAGTTGATCCAATTTGTCTGCATTTGACCCATATCCCTCTGAGCCTTTACCAATCATGAACCTGTCCAAATGTCTTTTAAACATTGTCGATACACCTGCCTCTACCGTGCTATAACTTGCCATCCCATGTTACTCCATGTCCCAATCAATGAAGGAAAACTTATCATACACCTTCTTCACCACCCTGTCTAATCTTTCAGGGTACTATGAGCCGATATTCCTGGGTCTTTCTGTTCAACAACAGAGCACTGCCATTCACTGTGTATGTCCTGGCCTGGTTTAACTTCTCAAAATGCCTCACTTTGCCCTTGAACCTGAAATGGAGGTTTGTTAACATTCGTGGTTTGCCGGGAACTGTAGTTTGTTCCAATACATTGTCCTTTCTCTTTATAACAACTCCTGCCACATGGCATTTATAAATAACCAACTCTCCTCAAGTCATTCAGAGTGTCCAGTTGAGGCATATTCATGGTAGAGTCATAGATAGAGTCATAAGGCATAGAAACAGGCCCTTTGGCCCACCATGTCCATGATATCATTGAGTACCCATCAATACTATTCCCATTTATTGGTACCTGGCCCATGGACTTCTATGATTTGGTGATTTAAGAGCTCATTTAGATATTTGTTAAGTGTTGTGAGAATACCTGCCTTTTTACTATTTGTGATACACATTAACAATTTGGACCTGAATATAGAAGGCATGATTAGTAAGTTTGCAGATGACATGAAAATTGTTGGTGTCGTTGATAGTGAGAAGGATAGTTGTAGGCTGGTAAGGTGGACAGAGCATGGCAGATGGGACAAAGGGACCTGTCCAAAGAATTCCGAAGGTGGCAGCACAAGTAAATAAGGTGGATGAGAATACTTGCCTTCATTATCCAATGCATGGAATACAAGAGCAATGGAGAGGGTGCAAAGCAGATTCGCCAGGACGTTGATTGGGATGGAACGTTTCGGTTATGAGGTGAGGTTGGTTGGCTGAATTTGCTTTTGTTGAAACAGAGGAGTCTGAAGAAGTACCTGACATGTATAGTTTATGAGGGGGATCTTGTCGAAAAATTTTCCTCTTCCCAAACTGAGTTAAGGAACTGGAGCTGGAGCTGGATGAACTTCGGAGCATTCGTGAGGCAGAGGCAGAAATGGACAGGAGTTTCAGGGAGATAGTCACCCCTAAAAGTCATGAGGCAAGTAGCTGGGTGAATGTCAAGAGAGGGAAGGTGTATAGACAGAAAGAGCAGAGCTCGTCTGTGGCCGTTCCCATCAACAATAAGTATACCATTCTGGACGACCTACCAGGGACAAGTTGTAGTGGTCGCGTCTCTGGCACCGAGACCGGACCCTCAGCTAGAAAGGAAACAGGGAAAAGAGGAGAGCAGTAGTGATAGGGGATTTGATAGTTAGGGGGACAGATAGGAGGTTCTGTGGGAGAGATCGAGAATCCCGGATGGTCCGTTGCCTCCCTGGTGCCAGGGTCCACGATATCTCAGATTGAGTTATCGATATTCTCAGGAGGGAGGGTGAGCAGCCAGATGTCGTAGTCCATGTAAGGACCAATGACACAGATAGGAAGGAGGAGGAGGTCCTGCAAAGAGAGTATAGAGTTAGGTGCAAAGTTGAAGGACAGGACCTCCAAGGATGCAATCTCAGGATTGCTACCCATGCCACGAGCTAATGAGGCTAGAAGTAGGAGGATCATGCAGCTAAATAAGTGGCTAAGGAGATGGGCTTCATGTTTCTGGACAATTAGGCTTTCCACCAGGGAAGGTGGGACCTTTTCCAACGGGACAGTTTGCACCTGAACTGGAGGGGGACTAACGTACTTGCGGGTAGGTTTGCTAGTGCTGCTCCGGGGGGTTTAAACTAGATTTGCAGGGGGAGGGGAACCAGGGTGTTAGAGCAGATAGTGAAATGGAGAAGGTTAAAGGTCATGCAAGGATGGCATGTTCTGATGGAAATCAAAGGTTTGTACATGATAGAAATGCTCTCAGGTGCATCTATTTCAATGCAAGGAGTATTACCAGTAAGGCAGATGAGCTTAGGGCGTGGATTGGCACATGGGATTACGACATTATTGCTATTAGTGAGACTTGGTTGCAGGAGGGGCAGGACTGGAAGCTTAATGTTCCGGGTTTCCCTTGTTTCAGACATGGTAGAGGAGGAGGGATGAAAGGGGGAGGAGTGGTATTACTAGTCAGGGAAAATATCACAGCTGTGCGTAGACAGGACAGCCTGGAGGGCTCGTCTACAGAGGCCATATAGGTGGAGCTGAGGAACGGGAAAGGTGTGACCATACTAATAGGGTTGTATTATAGACCGCCCAATAGTCAGAGAGAATTGGAGGAACAAATCTGTAGAAAGATAGCAGACCGATGTAAGAAATAGAAAGTTGTAATAGTACCACCACATATTGACTGGGACTCCCACACTGTGAAAGGGATGGATGGCTTGGTGTTTGTCAAATGTGTTCAGGAAAGTTTTCTAGATCAATATATAGAGGTACCAAGGAGAGAGAATGCAATACTTGATCTCCTATTAGGGAACCAAACAGGTCAGGTGACAGAAGTATGTGTAGGTGAACATTTTGGGTCCAGTGACCATAATGTCATTAGTTTCAAGTTAATTATGGATAAGGATAGGTCTGGTCTTCAAGTTGAGGTTCTAAATTGGAGAAAGGCCGACTTTGTGGAAATGAGAAAGGATCTAAGGAGTGGATTGGGATGAGTTGTTTTCTGGCAAGGATGTGTTCAGTAAGTGGAAGGCGTTCAAAGGCGAAATTTTGAGAGTGCAGAGTTTGCATGTTCCTACCATGATCAAAGGCAAAGCTAACAGGCAGAGGGAACCTTGGTTTTCAAGGGATATCGGCGATCTGGTTAAGAAAAAGAGAGAAGTGTATAGCAGGTATAGGCAACTAGGAACAAACGAGGTACTTGAAGAGTATAGAAAATGTAAGAAGATACAAAAGAAGGAAGTCAGGAAAGCAAAAAGAAGACATGAGATTGCTCTGGCAGATAATGTGAAAGTAAACCCGAAGGGTTTCTACAAGTATATTAAGAGTAAAAGGATAGTAAGGGACAAAATTGGTCCCCTAGAAGATCAGAGTGGTCATCTATGTGTGGAGCCTCAGGAGATGGGGGAGATCTTAAACAGTTTTTTTGCATCAGTATTTACTCAGGAAATTGGCATAGTGGATATGGAAGGAAGGGTAACAAGCAGTAGTGTTATAGAACACATAGAGATTAAAGAAGAGGAGGTGCTTGCTGCCTTACAGCAAATAAAGGTAGACAAATCCCGTGGGCTTGACATGATATTTCCTCGGACATTGAGAGAGACTAGTGGTAGAATTGCAAGGGCCCTGGCAGATATATTTAAAATGTCCTTAGTCACAGGTGTGGTGCCAGAGGACTGGAGGGTAGCTCATGTTGTTCCATTGTTTAAAAAAGGCTCTAAAAGTAAACCAGGTAATTACAGGCCGGTGAGCCTGACATCAGTAGTAGGTAAATTATTGGAAGGTTTCTGAGAGATTGGGTATACAGGTATTTGGACAGCCAAGGGCTGATTAAGGATAGTCAGCATGGCTTTCTGCGTGGTAGATCATGTTTAACGAATCTTGTAGAGCTTTTCAAGGAGGTTACTAAGAAAGTAGATGAAGGAAAGGCTGTGGATGTTGTCTACATGGACTTTAGTAAGGCCTTTGACAAGGTCCCACATGGGAGGTTAATTCAGAAGGTTCAGACACTAGGTATCCATGGAGAGGTTGTAAACTGGATTCGAAATTGGCTGTGTGGGAGAAGACAGAGAGTGGTAGTGGATGATTGTTTCTCAGACTGGAGGCCTGTGACTAGTGGTGTGCCTCAGGGATCTGTGCTGGGGCCGTTGTTGTTTGTTGTCTATATCAATGATCTAGATAATACTGTGGTAAGTTGGATCAGCAAGTTTGCTGATGACACTAAGATTGGAGGTGTAGTGGACAGCGAGGAAGGCTTTCAAAGCTTGCAGAGGGATCTGAAACAAATGGAAGAATGGGCCAGAACATGGCAGATGGAATTTAATGCAGACAAGTGTGAGGTGTTGCATTTTGGAAGGACAAATCAAGGGAGGACATACACAGTAAATGGTAGGACACTGAGGAGTGCGGAGGAACAAAGGGATCTGGGAGTTCAGATACATAATTCCTTGAAAGTAGAGTCACAGGTAGACAGGGTTGTAAAAAAGGCTTTTGGCATCCTGGCATTTATAAATCAAAGTATTGAGTATAGGAGTTGGGATGTTATGGTGAGGTTGTATAAGACATTGGTGAGGGCAAATTTGGAGTAGTGTGTGCAGTTCTGGTCACCTAACTATAGGAAGGATGTCAGTAAGATTGAAAGAGTGCAGAGGAGATTTACTAGAATGTTGCTGGGTCTTCAGGAGTTGAGTTACAGGGAAAGATTGAACTGGCTAGGACTTTATTCCTTGGAGCGCAGAAGAATGAGGGGAGATTTGATAGAGGTTTACAAAATTATGAGGGGTATAGACAGAGTAAATGTGAGTAGGCTCTCTTTCCACCTAGATTAGGTGAGATAAATATGAGAGGACATGGCTTTAGGGTGACAGGGGGAAGATTTAGGGGGAACATCACTCAGAGAGTGGTGGGAGTGTGGAACGGACTACTATCTGACGTAGTAAATGCGGGCTCACTCTTAAGTTTTAAGAATAAATTGGATAGATGCATGGATGGGAGAGGTCTGGAGGGTTATGGACTGGGTGCAGGTCAGTGGGACTGGAGGAATAAAGTTTTGGCACAGACTAGAGGGGCCAAATGGCCTGTTTTCTGTGCTGTAGTGTTCTATGGTTCTATGGTTCTAAGTTTAGAGGGGATATCATAGAGTCATGGAGACATACAGTCACCAATGTCTTGTACACCTGTAACGTGGCACCCCAACACTTGTACTCAATGGCACTGATGAAGGCAATGAGCCAGATGCCTTCTTCACCACCCTGTCTACCCGTGTTTCCACTTTCAGTGAACTATGCACTTGTACCCCTTGACCCCTCTGTTCAACAACACTCCCCATGGTTGTGCCACTCACTGTGTAGGCCCAGCCATTTCTTAACTTCCCAAAATGCATGACTTTACACTTGTCTGAGTTAAGCTCAACCCGCCACTCCTCAGCACATTTTCCCTTTGAATTAGACCCAGTTGTAACCTTAGACAACCTTCTTCATTGCCCATTACAATTTAGGTGTCATTCACAAACTTACTCATCATATTGCTTACATCTCATGCTTGCCTTCATCGGACAGGGCACAAGAGTTGGGATGCCAGGTTACAGTCGTATAGGATGTTGGTGAGACCACACCTGGAGTACTGTGTGCAGTTCTGTTTTCTACACTACAAGAAGGATGTGATTAAGCTAGAGAGGGTGCAGAGAAGATTCACAAGGATATTGCTGGGACCGGAGGGCTTGAGTTAGGAGGAGAGACTGGATAGGCTGGGACTGTTTTCTGGGACCACATGAATGATAGAGAAATGGAGAGCTATGTGGGAGGGAGGGGTTAGATAGCCATTAGAGCAGGATAAAATGTTGGCACAACATCGTGGGCCGAAGGGCCTGTACTGTGCTGTAATGTTCTATGTTCTATGTATTTTCCCTGGAGCAAAGGAGGCTGAGGGGTGACCTCATAGAGCTTTACAAAATTATGAGGACATACATAAGGTGGAGTGTCACAGTGTTTTTCCCAGGGTAGTGGATTCTGAACATAAAACATAGAACGCTACAGCACAGTACAGGCCTTTCGACCCTCAATGTTGCACTGACATTTTATCCTGCTCTAAGATCTATCTAACCCATCCCTCCCACATAGCCCCCTATTTTTCTATCATTCATGTATCCATCTAAGAGTGTCTTAAACGTCCCTAATGTATCTGCCCCCACAAACTCTGCCGGCAGAGCGTTCCACGCACCCATCACTATGTGTAAAAAACTTACCTCTGACGTCCCCCTTATACCCTCCAATCACCTTAAAATTATGTCCCCTCGTGTTAGCCATTGTCGCCCTGGGAAAAGCGATCTATGCCTCTTATCTGACTTGAGGGCATAGGTTTGAGGTGAAATTGGAAAGATTTAAAGGGGACCTGAGAGGTCCATTTTTCACGCAGAGGGCGGTGGGTATATGGAACAAGCTGCCAGAGGAAGTGGTAGAGGTGGGTACAATTAGAACAGTTAAAAGACATTTGGACATGTTCCTGGATAGGAGAACAGGCAGGCATATGGGACTAGCTCAGGAAGGCATGGACAGGTTGGGCTGAAGGGACAGTTTCCGTGTTTTATAACTCTATGACTAAATCGTTAACATACATGACAAACAACAGGGGACCCAGCTCTGATCCCTACGGCACACCACTGGTCACAGGCCTCCAATCTGACAAACATCCCTCCACCACTACCTTTTGCCTCCTACCACCAAGCCAATTGCCCAATCGGCTACCTCACTCTGTATCCCATGTGATCCAACCTTCTGGAGCAGCCTAGCATGTGGGACCATTGAAAGGCCTTGCTGAAGCAGCCATCTCCTTATATTGAGTCTCTGGCCCCTCAGTGGGACAATGAAGTGGAAAGAAGAGTTGAAGCCACCTCCAAACCCGGCTCCAGTTGGTCAGTTCAGCATTTTCAGAAAAACAGGCAGTAGAAACCTGCTGGCGTTGCACCAGTCAGCACCCACTGTTTACAGAAGGACATAATTAGAATTCCAAGTATCTCTTTTCTCTCCCATGTAAAACTGGAACAGAGGAACCTAACACAAAGACAGGTCAGCAAGTAAATGCTGAAGAGTACATGATGAGGCTACCAGGGGATATATTGGTATTGATAACTGTTTATTATTGTCACATGTACCGAGATACACTGAATAGCTTTTTTTTTGCGTACAATCCAGATAGATCATTCCGTACGTAATTACATTGGGGTAGTAAAAAGAAAACAGAATATAGTATTAGGATATGAGGTAGTTACTACAACTGGGTTTGTCTTCTTTCTTGTAAGTAAATTGGTAAATTGGTTTATTATTGTCACATATACTGAGGTACAGTGAAAAACTTTGTTCTGCATTCTGTCCCTAGTACCACCTCAATGCACTGATGTGACGAAATGATCTGCATGGATGACATACAGTTACAGAGAAAGTGCAGTGCAGGTTGGCAAATAAAGTGCAAGGGCCACGACGAGGTAGATTGGGTGATCAGGAGTGCAACAGTTCATCTTTTATCCTGTGACAGGTCCGTTCAGGAGTCTGATAACAGCGGGATAAACGCTCTCCTTGAGCCTGGTGGTATGTGCTCTTGAGATTTTGTATTTTCTGCTCGATAGGAGGAGGGAAGAAGAGACAATGTCCAGGGTGGGAGAGGTCCTTGATTATTTTAGCTGCTTTCCCGAGGCAGTAGAAAGTGTAGACGGAGTCAATGGAAGGGAGGTTGGTTTGCACAATTGACTGGGCTGCGTTCAGAACTCTAGAACACTACAGCACAGTACAGGCCCTTTGGCCCACAATGTTGTGCCAACATTTTATCCTGCTGTAAGATCTATCTAACCCTTCCCTTCCACGTAGCCCCTTATTTTTCTATCATTCATGTGTTTATCTGAGAGTCTCTTAAATGTCCCTAATGTATCTGCCCCCACCACCTCTGCCGGCAGTGTGTTCCACGCACCCACCACTCTCTGTGTAAAAAACTTACCCCAGACATCCCCCTTATACCTTCCTCCAATCACCTTAAGATTATGCCCCCTCATGTTAGCCATTTTCGCCCTGGGAAAAAGTCTCTAACTGTCCACTCGATCTATGCCTCTCATCATCTTGTACACCTCTATCAAGTCACCTCTCATCCTCCTTCTCTCCAAAGAGAAAAGTCCTAGCTCACTCAACCTATCCTCATGAAGACATGCTCTCCAATCCAGGCAACATCCTGATAAATCTCCTCTGCACCCTCTCTAAAGCGTCCACATCCGTCCTACTAATGAGCGACCAGAACTGAAACACAATACTCCAAGCGTGAGGTCTGACCAGAGTTCCATAGAGCTGCAACATTACCTCGCGGCTCTTGAACTCATACCCCGACTAATGAAAGGCCCAACACACCATACCCTTCTTAACAACCCTATCTACCTGCATGTGGCAACCTTGAGGGATCTATGGACATGGACCCCAAGATTCCTCTGTTCCTCCACACTGCTAAGAGTCCTGCCATTAACCTTGTATTCTGCCTTCAGATTCAGATCTTCCAAGTTGTATCACTTCACACTTCTCCAGGTTGAACTCCATCTGCCACTTCTCAGCCCAGATCTGCATTCTGTCAATATCCTGTGGTAATCTACAGCACCTTACACTATCCACAACACCACCAACCTTTGTATCATCAGCAAACTTACTAACCCACCCTTCCACATCTCACCAAGTCATTTATAAAATCACAAAGAGCAGGGGTCCCAGAACAGATCCCTGCGGAACACCACTGGTCACTGACCTCGCAGACAGAATACCTCCATCTACCACCGCCCCTGTCTTCAATGGGCAAGCCAATTCTAAATCCACACAGCCAAGTTTCCCTGATCCCAATGCTCCTGACTTTCTGAGGAGCACTTCCATGAGGAACCTTATCAAATGCCTTACAAAAATCCATGTACACCACATCCACTGCTCGACCTTCATCGATGTGCTTTGTCACATCCTCAAAGAATTCAGTCAGGCTCGTGAGGCACGACCTGCCCCTCACAAAACCATGTTGACTGTCCCTAATCAGCCTATGCTTCTCCAAATGCCCATAAATCCTGTCTCTAAGAATCTTCTCCAGTAACTTGCCCACCACTGAAGTAAGACTCACTGGTCTGTAATTGCCAGGGTTATCCCTAATTCCTTTCTTAAACAAAGGAACAACATTTGCCACCCTCCAATCATCTGGCACCACTCCTGTGGCCAGTGAGGACGCAAAGATCATCGCCAAAGGTGCAGCAATCTCTTCCCTCGCTTCCCGTAATAACATTGGATATATCCCATCTGGCACCGGTGACTTTTATTTATCCTAATGTTTTTCAATAGTTCCAGCACATCCTTCTTCCTCACGTCGACATGCCCTAGCATATCAGTCTGTCGCACGCCATCCTCACAAATGTCAAGGTCTCTCTCTCTGGTGAATCCTGAAGCAAAGTATTCATTAAGAACCTCCCCTACCTCTTCCGACTCCAGGCACATGTTTCCTCTTTTATCCCTGATCAGTCCTACCCTCACTCTAGTTATCCTCCTATTCTTCACATACATGTAGAACACCTTGGGGTTTTCCTTGATCCTACTCTCCAAGGACTTCTCATGCCCCCTTCTAGCTCTCCTCTAAGTCATTCGTAAGCTCCCTCCTGGCTACCTTGTAATTCTCCAGAGCCCTGTCTGATCTATGCTTTCTACACCTTAGGTAAGCTTCTTTCTTCCTCTTGATAAGATATTCTACAACTCGTGTCAACCACGGTTCCTTCACTCTACCATCCTTACCCTGCCTCAATGGGACAGAGCCCCATGCAAGTATTCCTTAAACAACCTCCCAATGTACACTGTGCACCTCCACATTGTTCCCAAATTGTTCCCTATTTATGTTACCAAGTTCCAGCCTAATAGCATCATAAATCCCCCTCCCCCAGTTAAGTACTTTCCCATATCGTCTGCTCCTATCCCTCTCCAAGGCTATGGTAAAGGTCAAGGAGTTATGGTCACTATCTTCAAAACGCTCTCCCACTGAGAGATCTGAAACCTGATCAGGCTCATTGCCTAGTACCAGGTCCAGTACGGCCTCGCCTCTAGTCAGCCTGTCCACATACTGTGTCAGGAATCCTCCCTGTACACATCGAACAAACCCCGTCCCATCTAGCCCCTTTACACTAAGGAGGTGTCAATCAATATTAGGGAAGTTTCAATCACCCACGACAACAACACTGTTATTTTTGCACCTCTGCAAATTCTGCCTCCCGATCTGCTCCTCAGCATCTCTACTGCTACTGGGGTCTGTAGAATACTCCCAATAGAGTGATCGCTCCCTTTTGTTTCTGACTTCCACCCACACTGACTGAGTGGACGATTCCTCCAGGACATCTCTCTGTGGTTTCTTGCGGTCCCAGGCAGAGCTGTTGCTGTACCAAGCTGTGATGTATCCGGATAGGGTGCTTTCTATGGTGCGTCGATAAAAACTTGGTAAGAGTCATCAGGGATATGCCAAATTTTCTTAGCCTTCTAAGGAAGTAGAGGCATTGGTGTGCTTTTTTTGGCCATCATGTCAATGTGGACCAGGACAAATTACTCCCACATCAACAACTCCCCCCAGAAACTACTACACATTCTAAATACTAGGCCAATTGCAGTGGCCAATTAACCTATCAACCTGAACATCTTTGGGATGTGGGAGGAAACCCGAGCAGTCTCAGAGAGAGTGTGCAAACTCCACACAGACAGCAGCGGATCTCAGCATTGAACCTGAGACCCTGGAGCTGTGAGGCAGCAGATCTCCTCATCCTACCCCTGTGTCACCCCATGTTCTTGGAGCCCCAGATACATCTCCGCTCTGATATACTGCGAACGTCCAGCTTTACAGGAACATAAGAAGTAGCAGCAGAATTCGGCCACACAGTTTGAGCCCAGTCCACCACTCAATGATGGTGTTTGATTTGACCTCTGGCTTCAGCTCCTGTTGGGTCCATGGAACTTTGGATCCTTCTGCAGTCTGAAAAGTCTATCTACCTCAACACTGTAGGGTCATAAGAGACATACAGCATGGAAACAGGCCCTTTGACCCAACTCATCCATGACAACCAAGGTGCCTATCTGAGCTGGTCCCATTTGCCTATGTTTGGTCCATATCACTCTGAACCTTTCCTATCCATTTATCTGTCCAAATGCCTTTTAAACATTGTAGTTGTACCTGCTTCTACCATGCTGTAACATGTCATCCCAGCTCTTGTATGCCATGCCCCAGTCGATGAAGGACAACGCGTCATACACCTTCTTCACCACCCAGTCTAATTTTTCAGGGAACTATGTACTTGGGTCTCTCTGTTCAACAGCAGTTCCCAGAGCCCCGCCATTTATTGTGTATGTCGTGGCCTGGTTTAACTTCCTCAAATGCATCACTCTGCCCTTGTCATAGAGTCATAGAGTAATACAGCACGGAAACAGGCCCTTCAGCCCAACTCATTCATGCTGGCCAAGATGCCCATCTAAGCTAGCCCCATTTGCCCGTGTTTGACCCATATTGTTCTAAACTTTTCCTATCCATGTACCTGTCCAAATGTCTTTTAAGTGTTGTTATTGTACCTGCCTCAACCACTTCCTCTGGCAGCTCGTTCCATATACTGACCACCATCTGTGTAAAAATGTTGTCCCTCAGGTTCCTATTAAATCTCTCTCCTCTCACCTTAAACCTATGTCGTCTAGTTCTTGATTCCCCAACTCTGGGAAAAAGACTTGAGTGCATTCACCCTATCTATGCCCCTCATGATGTTATACACCTCTATAAGATCACCCCTCATTCTCCTACACTCCAAGGAATAAAGTCCTAGCCTGCCCAACTTCTCCCTATAGCCAAGTCCCTCAAGTCCCGGCAACATCCTCATAAATCTTTTCTTCACTCTTTCCAGCTTAATGGCATCTTTCCTGTAGCAGGATGACCAAAACTGAATGCAGTATTCCAAATGCAGCCTCACCAATGTCCAGTACTACTGCAACACAACACCCTGAAGGCCAGTGTGCCAAAACCCTCTAGAAACCTATTAGCCCAGCTCTCTGGAGCAGAGAATCCTGAACATTTTCCTGTCTGAGAGAAGAAACTGCTCATCTCATGTACTAAGTGGTTGATCCCTTTTATTCAGACTCAGTCCCCTAGATAGAGATAAGCTCTCGAAGAGAAACCACCTCTCAAAACAAACAATCTGCTGGAAGAGCTCAGCATGTCAAGCAGCACCTGTGGGAGGAAAGGAATTTCGGGTCAGAACCCTGCTTCAGAGTGATGAGGGGAGATGGCCAGTATAAAGAGGACAAGGGAAGTGATGAGACAGGAGGGGAGAGGGGGTGAGGAGTTGGGAGACATTGGCTGTAAATGCTTTGGGATTACTGTGTATTAATGAGAACATTTACCTTTCCAGCAGATGCTCCCTCATTTTCACAAGGTTTAGCCTGTTCTAGTACACAGTACACAGACCTGCTGAGAGGAATTTGTAAGATGTTCCCACACATGTACAGCAAGCTTCAAAGTAACACATCTCTGCAGAGAACCCTCATCCCCACAAGGAACAGCATCTTCTGGCCTGAAACAGACTTTATCTCACCATCTCACGCATGAAGTTCAACCCGGATAAGTGTGAAGTGATACACTTCGGGAGATTGAATTTGAAAGCAGAATACAAGGTTAATAGCAAGACTCTTAGCAGTGTGGAGAAACAAGAGGGATCTTGGGGTCCACGTCCATAGATCCCTCAAGGTTGCCATGCAGGTCGATAGGGTTGTTAAGAAAGTGTATGGTGTGTTGGGCTTCATCAGTTGGGGTATTGAGTTCAAGAGCCATAAGGTGATGTTGCAGCTCTATAGAACTCTGGTTAGACCACACTTGGAGTATTGCGTTCAGTTCTGGTTGCCTCATTATGGGAAAGATGTGGAAGCTTTAGAGAGGGTGCAGAGGAAACTTACGAGGATGCTGCCTGGATTGGAGAGCATGTCTTATGAGGATAGGTTGAGTGAGCTAAGGCTGTTCTCTTTGGAGAGAAGGAGGATGAGAGGTGACTTGATAGAGGTGTACAAGATGATAAGAGGCATAGATTGATTGGACAGTCAGAGACCTTTTCCCAGGGCGACAATGGCTAACATGAGGGGACATCATTTTAAGGTGATTGGAGGAAGATATAAGGGGGATGTCAGGGGTAAGTTTTTTACACAGAGTAGTGGGTGCGTGGAACGCATTGCCTGCAGAGGTTGTGGGGGCAGATACATTAGGGACATTTAACAGACTCTTAGATAGACACATGAATGGTAGAGAAATAGGGGGCTATGTGGGAGGGAAGGGTTAGATAGATCTTAGAGCAGGATAAAATGTCGGCACAACATTATGGGCCGAAGGGCCTGTACTGTGCTGTAATGTTCTGTGTTCTATCTCCTATCCAAAATTGAACCAGTTACCATTTCTCTTAACAATTAAGGTGAGGAAGTCTCCCAAGTTCCTAGTAGTTAGAAGAGCTAGTAACCATGAAACAAGAGTTTGTCTAATGTAATGGTTAATTCATTGGTAAAGCCAGAAAACATTTCAAGGAACAAACAACTTCCTAAATCCATTAGATGCAGAGTCATATGTCGGGTCCTTACAGATATTGAAAGTAGGCTTTAGAAAGAGGAAATGTGCTTGCAAAACAAGAGACTTCTCTCTATACAATCAATAACGTTTCAGTAGATATTTAATAATGCAAATCTAGGGAATTTAAAATGGAAAATGAGATGGCAGATGAATTAAGTGGATAATTTGCATCAGTCTCCACTATACAGGATGCAAGTAAATACAGAATTACAGAATACATCACAGAAATAATTCTAAACTGGGAATTGGAAATACAATCACCAAGACAGTGTTACTTGTTGGAGCTGGTGGCTGACAATTCCCTGGGTCTGACAGATTTCATCTGAGGATCTTAAAACAAGTGGCTCATGAGAGAGTTGATACACTGGTATTAATTTTCCAAAAATTCCCTGGACTCAGGGAAGGTTCCATTAGATTGGAAAACAGCAAATGTAATTGCTGTCGACTGTCCATTCCCCTGCACAGACCCGCTGAGTTCCTCCAGCATCTTGTTTCTTGCTACAGTCTCCAGTATCTGCAGTCTCTTGTCCCAGCAAATGTCAGTTCTTTACTTAAAAGGGTAGCTGGCAGAAAAACAGGAAACTAATTACCAGTTAGAAACAGTTTGAAGCTGTTATTTATAGCAGAGTGCTTTGAAAAATTCAAGATAATATGGGCATGTCAACATGGCTTTGTGGAAAAGGTTTGACCAGTCTATTGGAGTCCTTTTGTGGATAGGGAGGAACCAGTGTTGTACTATGGTTTTGGGAAGGTATCTGATCAAAGGTATTGAAGACAAGAAAAACATATGTAGCGGGAGATAACATGGAAGGTTGGCTGGCTAACGGGAAACAGAGAGTAGGCATAAATGAGTCTTTATTTTGGGTGGCAAGAGGTAAGGAGTGATGTGCCGCAGGGATCGACGTGGCGAAGGCACCAGAGGGATTGTTGCCAAAGTTGGTGACAACACAAAGATAGGTCAGCAAGCGAGTAGTGAAGAGGACATGAGGAGGCTACAGAGGGGGATAGAGAGTTTAAGTGAGTGGGCAAAGATCTGGCAAAGGAAGCACAATGTGGGGAAAAGATGAGTGTCCATTGGGGCAGGGATAATAAAAGAACAAGCATTTTATCTAAATGGTGGGAGATTGCAGAGCTCGGACATGCTGAGGGCACTGACTGTGCTCCTGTAGGAATTGCAGCAAGCTCGTGCAAATGCTGCAAGTGCAGGGAAGGTCTATGTAGATGTCTCCCTGATGGATTTTCCCACACTGTTACATTGCAGTGACAGTCCAGATAATGTGCTCATGAACCAGTCTCTCAACTTCTCCCTTATTAGTAAGTCCTGATTAAATACCTCGGGGAACATTGAATGGAAGTACCCTATCTGGTAAGAGGTGGGGTAAGAAAGGAGGGGAGTTGCTTTTTGGATTAGGGAGAACATCACTGCGGTACTTAGAGAGGATATTCGTCCAGTGAGACTATATGGGTGGAACTTAAGAAATAAGAAGGGGATGATCACTCTGATGGGATTGGACTAGAAAACCCCCAATAGTCAGTGGGAATTAAAGGAACAAATATGTAGGGAGATTGCAAATAGCTGTAAGAATAGTAGGGTTGTAATAGCAGGTGATTTTGCCTTCCCTACTATTGACTGGGACTGCTATAGTGCAGAATGATGCAGAATTTGTTAAATGTGGTCAGGGAAGTTTTTACAAGCAATATGTCGATGGCCCTGCTCGAGAGGGGACAAGACTGAACCTCCCATTGGGAAATGAGGTTGGGCAAGTGATTGAAATGTCAGTAGGGGGAGCACTTTGGGACCAGTGACCATAATTCTTTTAGTCTTAAAATAGTTCTGGAAAAAGATAGGACTGAACCGCAAGATAAAGCCCTGTGTACTAACCTCTCAAAAGTTCCACTGATGGATTATTTGGGAATGACACATCAGCGACATGTGGTCTCAGTGTAAATATTGTAAGCAATATGCTCGCTACAGCGCATGAAGATAATGCCAAGCCCCACTTGCATAATTTATGAATACAGTGTATTGTCACTAGGACCTCCACAACTTGATGTCACATTGCGATAGGATCTGTTGCTCTGGTCAAGTCTGTAAGACGAATGGTGTGGGCTCTCTCAAGTACCTGTTCTCAACAACAGGTGGATATCACGTGATAGCCCACCACAACCTGAACGTTTAATTCAATTCATGGAACCTAGTAATCACTCTCAGCAAAATTATTACAGCCTTTGGTGAGGAAAACACTTATGGAAATACCAAGTGTTGGGGATGGTTCTGGGTGATGGAGAGTTTGAGTCGTCCAATGACAATTCAATGAAGATCCAGGCACGGTAGTGTAGTGGTTAGTGTAACACAGCACTAGTGACCCAGGTTCAATTTCACCGCCGTCTGTAAGGAGTTTGTACGTTCTCCCCGTGTTGTGTGGGTTTCCTCCGGGTGCTCTGGTTTCCTCCATCATTCCAAAGACCTACAGGTTAGGAAGTTGTGGGCATGCTATGTTGGCGCCGGAAACGTGGCGACACTTGTGGGCTGCCCCCAGAACACTCTACGCAAAGATGCATTTCACTGTGTATTTTGATGTACATGTGACTAATAAAGATATCTTATCAAGATAAATAAGTCTACAGTGAGGAAATGGTTTTGTTCTGTCTGGGTGATCTGGGTGATACACAGCTCTCTAAATCAGCCCATTATTAGACCCTGGTTTCCCAGGCTCCCAGAACCGACTGCACAAAAACAGGTTTTAGATGAGAGGACAGAGTTTTAAAGGGGATCTGAGGTACAATTTTCTTATCTGGAATGCGCTGGCAGAGGAGAGGGTGTAATTACTACATCTAGGAGGCACTGAGACAGACCCTTGAATAGGCAAGGCCTAGAAGGAAACAGACAAGTGGGATTAGTGTACATGACCAAAACGGTGAGCATGGGCTGAAGAACCTGCTTCAATGCTGTAAGGGGAACAGGTATGAAAGGGATCCATATCAGTCCATATGTCTCATTGACCAGCTCGAACTGATCAATGCCGACCCCTTTAAGCCTGTTCCTATTATGGCATCACTGGATTAACGTTCCTCAACAGCTGATAGGCTGTATATCTTTAGAATAGGATAGGCTTTAGAATATAGAAGAGTAAACACAGGAACAGGCCCTTCGGCCCACAATGTCTGTGCCGACCATGATGCCAAACTAAATCTCTTCTGCCTGCACGTGATCCCTCCATTCCCTGCGTATTCAAGTGTCTAAACTCATAAATACCACTATTGTATATGCTGTAGCAGCCTGTTCCAGGCAAAATTATTCTTTTTCATTCACTTCAGTCGGAAGAACTTGCATTTACACAGCACGATTAATGATCCAAGGACATCTCCAAGCCCTTTATTTCCATTTTGCAACTTCCTGAAACATTTTGTTGTCTATGTCACCATGTGGAAAAGAGTAGCAAAATTCCACACAGCAAGACCTTAGTGACATGGTGTCATGACAACAACCTTTCCCTCAATGTCAGCAAAACAAAAGAGCTGGTCGTTGAATTCAGGAAAGGAGGCGGTGTACATGCACCGTCTACATGAATGGTGCTGAGGTCGAGAGGGTTGAGAGCTTCAAGTTCCTGGGATTGAACATCGCCAATAGTCTGTCCTGGTCCAACCATGTAGACGCCACGGCCAAGAAAGCTCACCAGCACCTCTACTTCCTCAGGAGGCTAAAGAAATTTGGCATGTCCCCTTTGACACTCACCAACCTTTACTGATGCACCATAGAAAGCATCTTATCTGGATGCATCACAGCTTGGTACGGCAACTGCTTTGCAGTTTCTTGCAGTCCCAGGCAGAATTGTGGACACAGCTCAGTATATCACGGAAACCAGTCTCCCCTCCATGGACTCTGTCTACACCTCTCACTGCCTTGGTAAAACAACCCAGCATAATCAAAGACCCCACCCACCTGGGTCATTCTCTCTTCTCCCATCAGGCAGAAGATACAAAAGCCTGAAAGCACATACGACCAGGCTCAAGGACAGCTTCCATCTGTTATAATATTGAATGTTTTCCCAGTAAAATAAGATGGACTCTTGACCTCACAATCTACCTTGTTTGACCTTGCACCTTATTGTCTGCCTGCACTGCACTTTCTCTGTAGCTGTGACACTTTACTCTGCATTCTGTTATTGTTTTACCCTGTACTATCTCAATTCACTATGTAATGAATTGATCTGTATGAATGGTATGCAAGACAAATTTTTCACTGTACCTCAGTACAAGCAAAAATAATAAACCAATTCCAGTTCCAAGATTCCACAAAAATACAATGAAAATTGTGTTGCAGGGAAGAGCAGAACTTCTTCAAGGTGGGTAGTTCTGAAAAAAGAAGTAACAGTGAATTCAGCAATAACCCAAAATAAAGTACTGTGGATGCCAAAAACCTGAGAAAAAGAAGACCCTGGTAGAATCCATGGAGCGTGAAACAGTCTGTGATCATAGACATTAGCTCTGTTTCACTCTATACAGAGGGGTTCCAGTGTCTGCAGCATGTTGCTTTTGTTATAATGGGGAAAATGTTGGCATTCTGGATGAGAGGCAGAGAGATGAAAGTGTCAAGAATTTCAAAATATTTAGAACGGGATCAGTGAAGTTAGTGTCACGGTAGTGTAGCAGTTAGCGTAACGCTATTACAGTGCCAGCAACCCAGGTTCGATTCCAGCCACTGTGTGTAAGGAGTTTGTACGTTCTCCCCGTGTCTGCGTGGGTCTCCTCTGGGTGTTCTGGGTTCCTCCCACATTCCAAAGACGTACAGGTTAGGAGCTGTGGGCACGCTATGTTGGCGCCGGAAGAGTAGCGACACTTGCGGGCTGCCCCCAGAACATTCTCAGTAACACAAAGAACACATTTCACTGTGTGTTTCAATGTACATGTGACTAATAAATAAATATCTTGTACAAGGCATGAAATGATTATTTATTTTTGCACATTTATCACAATATATTGGAATTACATTGTGAATTACACACTAATTCAGTCTCAGTATCAAATCCAGTTAGCAATTTCATTCTGTTTTATTCACTATTTGAATAAAGATTAGTTCATAAATTATAAATACAGATTTTATCCAGCACCATAACGAAAATCACACATGATTGGATTCTGTCAATTAACAGCAGTGATTGTAGAGCAGAGCACCCATGACACAAGAGGTTCTGCAGATGCTGGAATCTGGAGCAACACACACAAAATGCTGGAGGGACCACACATGCTGAGTTCCTCCAGCATCTTGTGTGAGGACACCTATGAGCAGCCACTTACAAATACACCGCATGCTTTCAAAACCTCCCTGTGGAACATATTGGCTGACAGTTTGCAGTTGTAGTGATGTTGAAGCTGTTGATATTTGCTGTCATTGCACTGTGCATGTGACAGCAACTTCTGCATCTCTCATGTGCATTTAGGCAGGTGTATCATTACTTTCAGTGGTCTCCAGGTCCTCCTCCTCGTTCCCTGTTTAGCAACCACCTGGTCTGTACTTCAGAAACCAGTGATCTGCTGAGATTTCAGAGGAATTTCCAAACTATTTTTACGTAAAACAACTCTGAAAATGTTAATGGAGTAGCGAGTCAAAATCTTCAACTTTTAAAATCTTATGCATATGGATTGTATTTTGTCTACCTGCACTACACTTTCTCTGTAACTGCAACATTATATTCTGCATTCTGTTTTTTTGTTTTACTGCCTTGAAGTACTTATGTATGGCATGATCTGTCTGGATGGCATGTAAACAAAAGCTGTTCACTGTATCTCAGTACACATAATAATAAATCAACACTAATTATAATCGCCATATATTTCAAAAATCAATGGATTTTAAAACAATACAATTTTATATTTTTCTACTTCTAAAAAAATTGTTGGATTATGTCAGCAACTAACTTCATCACACATCTGTCTCCCATTCAGTATTTTAAGATCCATAAAGCATTTCAATGTTAGTTTAAAATTGCACTGATTGCTTGAGAATGCTTCGATGTGATTGGCTGCCCAGCCTGCTCAATGACTTCACTTGGAGCTCAGGCGTCAACAAAACCACAACCAACACGGGGAAAGGGGATGTCCGGACAACGGAGACGATGAGGTCTCTGGAGGGAACTTTGTTCCAGGCTAGCAATGAGTCTCATCCTTTGCCACTGACCACAAAATAGGAGCTGATGACTCATGTTGTGAAGGGTTATCAGAATGCTGAACACACACACACGGAATAAACAACACACAGACACATGTCTGTACACAGTTAACCGAAATGACAATCTATATGTAGCCATTTTTTAAAAACTAAAACCACAATAAGATCATAATTGAGTCAGCTAGTAGAACCACTGCCTCACAGTGCCAGAGACCCAGGTGAAATCCTGACCTCTGTGTGTGTGTGTGTGTGTGTGTGTGTGTTTGTGTGTGTGTGTGTGTGTGTGTGTGTGTGTGTATGTGTGTGTGTGTGTGTGTGTGTGTGTGTGTGTGTGTTTAGAGTTTGCACGTTCTCCCTGTGACCACGTGGGTTTCCTCCAAGTGCTCCGGTTTCCTCCCACATCCCAAAGACATACATGTTTACCAGGTTAATTGGACAGTAAGTTGCCCCTAGTGTGTCGGTGTGTGGCAGAATCTGGGGGAAGTTGATGAGAAGTGGGGTTAAGTGTCAGATCAGTGTAAATGGGTGGTTGGTAGTTGGCGCGGACTCAGTGGGCTGAAGGGCCTGTTTCCGTGCTGTGTCTCTCTGTGAGTACAAGAGAAGGAAACAAGAGAAGACCTGCTCCATCTTGTCGTGTCATGGCACAGCGGGTAGTGCAGCTGTTCTCACAGCTCCAGGGTTCGATCCTGACCTCCGACCCTGTCTGTGTGAAGTTTGCACTTTCTCCCTGTGATTTCCCCCCATATCTCAGAGATGTGGGAGTTGGTAGGTTAACTGGCCTCCGTAAATTGCCCCCAGTTTGGGAGAATTGGGGTGTGGAGGGGGGACGGTGAGGTTAATGGGCATGTGTCAATGTGTAGGTTGCAGGAAAATAAGGGGAGAAATAGGATTCCCCTGAGAGCTAGTATAGGGCTGAATAGTCTCCTCTGCTATAAAGGGTCTGCAAGGCAGATCCTATGCCTTGTCCACTTTCCCACCTGATCCCCAAATTATACATTTGGCATCGAAAAATCTACCAATCTTAATCTTGAATCCAGTCAGTGCTGGAGAGCCCCTGAGGTAGAGATCACTGGAAGAAAACTGGGAATTTTATCACTAAACACAAAGGATTTGTTAATGAGGATTGTCCTAATTCTGTACTGCCTTTACTGAGATAGATCTGTGCTGATGGGCTTACATCTTCCTCCAGTGTGGGCCATTCCTGGCTGTGGATCCATTCTCTTCGAATACAGAGCTACAGCACACAACACACACAGCCTCTCTACCGTAATCTTTGTAATAACCGTCCAACCGGTAGTTGTAGACTTGTGTTAGTTTGGCACTTTGGAGATTATAGCATGAAATGGAGTGAATAGAAATCCTGGCTTTGAAGTTACCTGGACAGAAATCAAATGCAGTGTCAAACTGCCTGCTGATTCACTGAGTTTTTTTTTAAAAACAGGCAGCGTTCGTTCAATTTTCCTTCATAAACATCTTGTTTCTTTTGTGTTCTCAGGTTGTGTACCAATCAGCTGCTGGAAGCAATGTCCCCTTTATCTACTTGGTACAATCTCACCTGGTTGTAAATACAGTTGTTCCTCGATTTACAAAAGGAATGCATTCCTGGAAAACTTTTCATTAATTGGAATTTCACAAATTTGGGCAAAAAAACATTTTGGGTACTTTGGTAGTGTATCCCTCTAGACTGAGAGTTAAGTACTATTTGCCACAGCAAGATATCAGACTGCAAGTAGAAGGCACATATTGCAAAGAGGCAATGGTATTTTTGTGAAACTTTGTAAAGTGGTTGTTTCATAAATCGAGGAATAACTCTACTAAGTATCTTAAACTTCCCTGTTCCAAAGGAAACAACCCAGACTATCATGTGAAAATAATCCCACATCTGAAATGTAGGATCATGCTGGAAATGGGAAGGTTTCTCAACCCAATTCTCCAGAGATTTGGAAGCAAAAATACTGGAGACCTAAAATTAAAACAGAAAATCCCAAGGACAGTAAAACTCCAATAATCACCTGTTCACCAATCTTGATGGTACAGGATCTGACTCACTGGAACCCCAGTTCCTGCTCTCCCTGTAAACACACAGGGACCCCATTCCACATCTCCCTTGAATTACCGGGGACTCTTTCCTCTGCTGCCTTAAATTCATTGGGGCCACTTCCACACTCCCTTTAAACTCACCAAACCCTTTTTCCAGGGCTTTTAAGAGGGGCTTGGATGGGCACATGAATGAGAGGAAAATGGAGAGATATGGGCATTCTGTAGGTAGGAGGGATTAGCCATGTCGGCAAAACATTGTGGGCTGAAAGGCCGGTTCTGTGCTGTACTGTTCTATGTTCTATGTTCTAACTCCTTTAAGCTCCTGGAATTAAAAGTGTGTTGGGTATTAATAGGAGTAACATCCAACAGTCTGGAAATTCTGTCAACCTGTCACTGAAGTCCCAAACTACCAGATTATTGGAGTTTTTTTCCAGCAGCTGGTTGCTTTTAACTCCAGAGTTTTGAACCAATTGGGAAGCCAAGGATTTCCATTTCTTTTACAACCATTCTTTGAAATGTTAGCTGGGTTGAGAATAGAATTCCCTGAGTTTAGACATTAAAATACTGCAGATATTTGAAATCTGTAAAGCAGAGAATGCTGGAAATATTTTGCCCTGAAACATTAACTCTCTCAACAGATGTTGCCGACTGCTGAGTACTTCCAGCATTTCCTACCTTCTGGCAAGTTGCGATATAAAAATCTGACCGGGGGCATTTTTTGGTAGTGTTAAAAATTAGTAGTATTTCTGGAAGCCAATGTAAAGGCTGCTTGACTATGATGAAGAGAGTGCTGAGAAATGCAACGAGACTGGCAAACATTGAGAAGACTTGCTCATCGTGAAAGGGACAGAAGATGACACCAATAGGCCAGTGGGTGTAACGTCAGGGATTATTGACGAGAATCCCAAAGGCACTTATGAGGACAAATCCAACCACCATGGCAACACCGTGCAGAACTGGAGCGATGGACTTGGCGATCTCCAACACACCAGACAACGTGGTGTGGACCGTGGCTCCACTGGGAACCAGTAGGCTAGAGCGGATGAACTGTAGTGTTGCTGTGATTGCTTTGAAGCCAAATGGTCGGAGTAGGGAGCTCCCAGTGTTGTTGACGGGATTGAGTATCTTGTCTTCAATCAGTCCCTCCACTTCCTTGAAGGTTTGCTCTTCGTCATTCTCCCTTGTCCCCCGGCAGCTTTGAAAAAGTGCGCTCACCTGCAGCTTTTTCTGAAGCTCCCTCACCGTCAGGTGTTTCGTGACTTGCTCCGGCTTCATCTCCTTCATGAATGCAAAGGAGAAATCTCTATTGTACACCAGCACCTCCGGCCCCTCTGACGGCACCTGGCCACTGAGACAGTGGTCGTTATTTTGATCCTGTGAGAAAGTGCAGCAGAGAGCTGTCCAGACCGACTTGGGCACCGAGACCCTGTTTTTGATTTTGAACTTGGTCGGGTCGGCAGAGCCAGTCAGCAGATACATCGTGCGTCCCGACTTGTGACATATCTGCGCCAACTTTTTGGCAACCGATTCTGCCTCCTGGTACCACCTGATGTTGGCTCCACGCTCCTTGGGCACCGCATTAGTCAGGGTGCAGGTGGCTGTGGCGCTCTCTCTGTCATTCAGTGAGAAGGGGTAGAGATGTCCCCGGTCATACCCAGAGTCCTGGTAATCTTCATCTGTCGCCTGCTTTTCACTGCCGGCCATTGTGCTGCTTCTCATCTCACTCTGGGCATTTTGGTTGTCGATCTGTAATCAGTGCAGATCGAAGCATAAGGAAAACAGTTGCCCAGCACAACCTGACTCCCAGTAATCATCACAAAATACATTTTAACATACAACATACAGCACAGGAACAGGCCCTTCGGCCCACGATGTCTGTGCCAAACACGATGCCGAATTAAGCTAAATCTCTTCTGCCTGTACATGATCCATATGCCCCCCATTCCCTGCGCATTCACGTGCCTCACGAAAAGCCTCTTAAACACCACCATCATATCTGCTTCCACCGCCCCGGCAGCCCATTCCTGGCACCCACCACTCTGTGTCAAAAACTTGCCCCACACGTCTCCTTTAAACTCTCCCCCTCTCACCTTAAATGCATGTCATAGAACATAGGACACTACAGCACAGTACAGGCCCTTCAGCCCACAATGTTGTGCCGACATTTTATCCTGCTCTGAGAACTATCTAACCCTTCCCTCCCACATAGCCCCCTATTTTTCTATCATTCATGTGTCTACCTAAGAGCTTCTTGAACGTCCCTAATGTATCTGCCCCCACAACCTCTGCAGGCAGTGTGTTCCACGCACCCACCACTCTCTGTTTAAAAAACTTACCCCTGACATCCCCCTTATACCTTCCTCCAATCACCTTAAAATTATGTCCCCTCGTGTTAGCCATTGTTGCCTTGGGAAAAAGTCTCTGACTGTCCACTTGATCTATGCCTCTTATCATCTTGTTCACCTCTATCAAGTCACCTCTCATCCTCCTCCTCTCCAAAGAGAAAAGCCCTAGCTCACTCACCTATCCTCATAAGACATGCTCTCCAATCTAGGCAACATCCTGGTAGATTTCCTCTGTACCCTCTCTAAAGTTTCCATATCCTTCCTGTAATGAGGCGACCAGAACTGAACACAATACTCCAAGTGTGGTCTGACCAGAGTTCTATAGAGCTGCAACATCACCTCACGGCTCTTGAACTCAATACCCCGACTAATGAAGGTCAACACTCCAAACACTTTCTTAACAACCCTTTTGTCCTGCGTGCCAACCTTGAGGTTGCCTCTAGTTTTTGGCATTTCTACCCCAGGATAAAGACCATCTAACCTATCAGCCTCCAACCCTCCAGAGAAAACAATGCAAGTTGGTCCAACCTCTCCTTATAGCTCATACCCTCTAATCCAGGCAGCATCCTGGTGAACCTCTTCAGTACCCTTTCCAAAGCCCCCACATCCTTCCTGAAATGGGGCGACCAGAACTGCACACAATAGTCCCAAGTGCAGTCTAACCGAAGTTTTATACAGCTTCAACATGACTTCCTTACTCTTATACTCAATGCCAATGCTGAAGCAAGCTTGCCATATTTTAAATAATAAAAGTTAAAGGCTCATTGTATCAGCAGAGAAATGCATAGAACCCATGGAAACAGGCCCTTTGATCCAGAGTCTGTACCAAGTATCAAGCACCTATTTACACTATTTACACTTATTCTACCTTAAATCTCCCCAACTTCTTAGTTACAGAGACATCAGCACGGAAACAGGCCTTCTGACCCAACTGGTCGATGCTGACCAAGAGGCCCCCGACGCTGCATTTCACAACCCCCACCATCTACGAGAACTAAGGGACATAGCAAGATTTGGGAGGTTAGATTTGAAGCAGTAGAAACTACCTCATTAAATAGATTTAAGACACAGTTAGATAGATTGTTGCATAGGAGGGGAATTAAGGGTTGTGGGGAAAAGGCAGGTAGGTGTGGGAAAGTCGACCCGCACTATAATGAAGCACACAACAGCAGAACCAAGGAGCGTATGATTAATACTTTATTATCTTAATGCTAGCGGTAGTGAGGGATACAGAGAAAGAGTAAACAGTGTAACCCAAGCTCTGTACTGATCCCCACTCAGAGATTTGCAGGTTAGTGTCCCTCCTTTTGTACTTAATCCGTGGGAAACCTCCATGGGAAGTTGCACATACTTGGGCGGTTGCTTACAGCAAGCTTTTAGCAAAACAAGATATGTCTTAAGCACTTCTTTGTTTCTCACCAGCACATTTTACAGTCATAACTATAGTCATACCATGGTTGAGGCAATATCACGCCATGGTGAGACTATAGTCACACCATTAACCCTTACATTTCCAGCCATTAACCCTTACATTTCCAGTTACCTTTTACAGGTGGAGCTGAGCCCACGGCCAGATCAGCTATGATCTTATTGAATGGCGGAGCAGGCTCCATGGGCCAGATGGCCGACCCCTGCTCCTATTTCTTACGTTCTCACTCTCTAACTGCTCCCACTCACTCACCGACCAGGTAACCTTGTTTACAGCATATCCCCAGGGTCACCTTGGTTTCACCCTGTCAGATACGTCCGATGAACAGATATAAACTCGTTCACTTGAGTTTAGAGAAATGAGAGGGGATCCCACCAAAAGGTACAAAATTCTGACAGGGCCCGATAAGCAGACTCTGGGGAGGATGCTCTCCTTTGCTGAGGGTCAGGTTTACTCAACATAACCTCAGTTCCAATTCTGGGTCTGCAGCCTCAAATAAGCAGTCAATGTTTCGGGCTGAGACCATCAGGACCTGATCCTGATGAAGGGTCTCGGCCTGAAACGTCCACTGCTTATTTCCCTCCATGGATGCTGCCTGACCTGCTGAGTTCCTCCAGCATTTTGTGTGTGTTGCTCCAGATTCCAGCATCTGCAGAATCTCGTGTGTATCAATGACTTAACTCTGGTTATCAGCCTCTCTGCTAAGGGAAATAGTTCTTTCCTGTTCACCCTGTCTGAGCCTCTCATGATGTTATAGACCTCAATTCATCTTCCCTCGGTTTCCTTTGTCCCAAGGGAAACCGCCAGCCCACTCATAATTATAGTTCTTCAGCATAGTGATAGCTTTAGTAAGTCTTCCCTCCTGCTTTCACATCCTGTGGTGTGGTGACCAGAATAGTATTCCAGCTCCGGCCCACCCAATCTTTTACGCAACTCTAGCGTGACCTTCTCGCTCTCGTATTCTGCCAGTAATGGAGAGTAACCCATTCGTTTTCTTAATATATACAAACATTCAGCTTGGGAGCAGGAGTAGGCCACTCGGCCCCTCAATCCTGCCCCGCCATTCAGTACAATCGTGGCTGATCTCACCGCAAGCTCAATTCCAACCTACATCGCAACCTCCCTGTGGTAACCTGCCCCACCATCTTCAGGGCTTTATGGTCAGTCATTGCAAGCTTTTCCCATTCCTCCACACCTAGAGGTCATAGATTCATACAGCTCGGAAGCAGACCACTGAATCCATGCCAAATATCAAGCACCAATTTATACTGATCCTGCTTTAGTCTCCCAACTCCTTAGTTTCCAATCATTTACTGTGCATGGCTTTGTCTTGCTTGCTCCCTCCAAATGCATTACCTCACACTTCTCCAGAATGCATTACACCCACCACTTTTTGGCCCACCTGACTAGACTATTGATATCTTCCCGCCGTCTAATGCTTCCTTCATAACTGTAAAGGATATTATCAATATTGGTGTCAACAGCAAATGTCAGGTCAACCATGAATGATGGAGCTCGTTCCTTGCTCTGCATTCCAATGCTCAGGAGCTGCAGGACCAGCCCAAGGAATGACTACATGTTGTTTTCAACTTCAAGAGGTACCTGAACGGCCAAGGCATGGAAGGCTCTGGACCAAATGCTGGGAAGAGGGAATAGTATTGATGGGTACTCAATAGTCATCACAGACACAGTGGGCTGAAGGGCAGGACTGAAGTCAAATATGGGACAGGCCAGGTAAGGTTCTCCCTTCTCTGCCATGAGGCAGAAGATACAGGAGCCTGAGGGCACGTACCACCAGGCTTATGGACAGCTTCTACCCCACTGTGATAAGACTATTGAACAGTTCCCTTATACGATGAGATGGACTCTGACCTCACAATCTACCTTGTTGTGACCTTGCACTTTATTGCACTGCACTTTCTCTGTAGCTGTGACACTTTGTACTGTTATTGTTTTTACCTGTACTACCTCAATGCACTTTGTACTAACTCAATGTAACTGCACTGTGTAATGAATTGACCTGTACGATCGGTACAAGTGACAATAATAAACCAATACCAATGTGGACAGGGTATCATTAACCAACCAGCTGGCTTGTCAGCACTGCAGGAAATGAATTTAATAGACAAAGCTGTGGCAATAGCAGAACCAGGTTGCTGCTACAGAGCTGTGGCTGGAAGTTAGATTTAACCATTTTTTGAGCCACATTAAACAGGTGCCTTTTATGCAGATGCACAAATAGCTCACGCACTCGATGCACAATGATCAACCAATCGGGAAGTTTCAGCGGAGCACTCACCCAAATTGTAGTAGGAAAGTAAAGGAAGTACTATTTTTTACTACCGCCACCTTACTCCTACCACCATTTGAGTTCAAGAGCTGCGAGGTGATGTTGCAGCTGTATAGAACTCTGGTCAGGCCACACTTGGAGTATTGTGTTCAGTTCTGGTCGCCTCATTATAAGAAGGATGTGGAAGCTTTAGAGAGGGTGCAGAGGAGATTTACCAGGATGTTGCCTGGATTGCAGATTGTGTCTTATGAGGATAGGTTGAGCGAGCGAGGGCTTTTCTCTTTGGAGAGGAGAAGGATGAGAGGTGACTTGATAGAGGTGTACAAGATGATAAGAGGCATAGATTGAGTGGACAGTTCCCAGGGCGAAAATGGCTAACACGAGGGGGTACAATTTTAAGGTGATTGGAGGAAGGTATAAGGAGGATGTCGGGGGTAAGTTTTTTTTTGTACACAGAGTGGTGGATGCGTGGAACACACTGCCGGCAGAGGTTGTGGGGGCAGATACATTAGGGATATTTAAGAGACTCTTAGATGGAAACATGAATGATAGAGAAATGGGGGGCTATGTGGGAGGGAAGGGTTAGATAGATATTAGAGCAGGATAAAATGTCGGCACAACATTGTGGGCCGAAGGGCCTGTACTGTGCTGTAATGTTCTATTCAGCCTGTCAAATACCAATTCCATGCAAAAGCAACTCAGCCCATCCCACCGTCCCCCAGCCCAAAAAAATTCTTTCCTTTCAGATACTTACCCAGTCCTCCATTGAATGCCACAAGTGGACCGGCCTCTAGTGCTCCCCCTGCAGTTTATTCCAGATTCCAAACACTCGCTGGGTAAAAGAATTCTCTCTCCTGTCACATTTAGTTCTTTGGCTTGTCATCATCATTAAGAACATAAGAACCAGGAACAGGAGGCCAATCAGCCCCTCAACCTGCTCTACCACTCATAGTCATAGTCATACAGCACAGTAACGGACCCTTCAGCCCAACTGGTCTATGCCAACCAAGAGGCCCCATCCAAGCTAGTCCCACTTGCCAGCATTTGGCCCATAACCTTCTCAACCTTTCCAATTCATGTACCAATGCCTCTTAAATGTTATTAATTGTACTTGCCTCAACCAGTTCCTATGGCAGCTCATTCCAACAGCTTTGTGTAAAAAAAAGTTGCCCCTCAAGTTCCTATTAAATCCCTCCCCTCTCACCTTAAATCTATGTTCTCTAGTTATTGATTCCTCAACCCTGGGAAAAAGACTGAGTGCATTCACCCTATCTATGCCCCTCATTATTTTATACACCTCTATAAGATCACGTCTCAGTCTCCCACACTCTAAGGAAAAAAGTCCTACCCTGTCCAACCTCTCCCCATGACTCAGTCCCTGAAGTCCTGGCAACATCCTTGTAAATCTCCTCTGTGCTCTTTCCAGCTTAATGACATCTTTCCTATAGCAGGGTGACCAAAACTGAACAGTACTCCAAGTTTTGGAACAGTGGGGAGGAGGTTGTGCATTCCAGAGATGGATGAATTTACATAGAGGTGTGTATGTGGAACGAGCTGCCAGTGGAAGTGGTTGAGGCAGGTACAATAACGACTTTTAAAGGACAGTTGGACATGTACATGGATAGGAAAGGTTTAGTAGGTTATGGACCAAAGGCAGGCAAACGGGACTAGCTTCAGTGGACATACTTGTCGGCATGGACCAGTTGGGCCGAAGGGCCTGTTTCCATTGCTATATGACTCTATAAACTGCCCCAACACACACAAAGTGCTGGAGGAACTCAGCAGGTCAGGCAGCATCTATGGAGGGAAATAACCAGTTGACGTTTCGGGCCGAGACCCTTCATCAGGACCGGAAAGGAAGAGGGCAGAAGCCGGAAATGAGAAGGTCAGGGGAGGGGGAGGGGGAGGAGCACAGGCTGGCGGGTGATAGGTGAGTCCACTTCAACTCTACATCCCACTCCCAGACCAACATGTCTATCCGCGGCCTCCTCTTCTGCCACGTCGAGGCCTGACGCAGGTTGGAGGAACAATGCCTCATATCCCAACTTGGGAGTCTCCAACCTGACGGCCTCAACATCGATTTCTCCAACTTCCGGTAACCCCGCCCTTCTCCCCCCTCCTTGTCTTCCCTCATTCCTGTGGCCCCCTCCCCCCTTCTCTTCCCCCTCCCCCACCCTCATGACCTGCCCATCCATTCCCCACCTCCTTCCCTTTATTCCATGGTCCACTGCCCTCTCCTACCGGATTCCTTCTTCTTCAGCCCTTTGCTCCTTCCAACCATCACCTCTCAGCTTCTTGCATCATTCCCCCACCCCCCACCCACTTACCTTTCCCCCCTCACCTGGACTCACCTCTCCCCTGCCAGCGTGTGCTCCTCCCCCTCCCCCGACCTTATTCTGGCTTCTGCCCTCTTCCTTTCCAGTCCTGATGAAGGGTCTCGACACGAAACATCGACTGTGTTTTCTCTCCATAGATGCTGCCTGACCAGAAGATACAGGAGCCTGAGGGCACGTACCACCAGGCTCAAGGACAGCTTCTACCCCACTGTGATAAGACTATTGAACAGTTCCCTTATACGATGAGATGGACTCTGACCTCACAATCTACCTTGTTTGACATTGCACCTTATTGTCTACCTGCAATGCACTTCCCTGTAGCTGTGACACTTTACTCTGCATTCTGTTATTGTTTTTACCCTGTACTACCTCAATGCTCTCTGTGCTACCTCAATGTATCTGCACTGTGTAATGAAGTGATCTGTACGAACTGTATGCAAGACATGTTTTGCACTGTACCGAGGTTACCCGGGTTCAATTCTGGCCACTGTCTGTAAGGAGTTTGTACGTTCTCCCCGTGTCTGCGTGGGTTTCCTCCGGATGCTCCGGTTTCCTCCCACATTCCAAAGACCTACAGGTTAGGAAGTTGTGGGCATGCTATGTTGGCGCCGGAAGCATGGCGACACTTGTGGGCTGCCCCCAGAACACTCTACACAAAAAGCTGCATTTCACTGTGTGTTTCGATGTACATGTGACTAATCAAGAGATCTTATCTTACAAGTGACAATAATAAACCAATACCCGCTGAGTTCCTCCAGCATTTTGTGTGTGTTGCTCCGGATTCCAGCATCTGCAGAATCTCTTGCGTCTCCTATAAAAGACCCCTCCCAAGTTCTAGATACCCTCTACACTATCCCGCCTGTCAATCCCCCTTCAGAACTCCATAAGATCTCGGGTATTGTCTCAACCTTCACCCCAGGATTCCACCTTGTGGAACGTCTCCGCATTACCGCCAGCGCATTCCAACTTTAACGTGGAGGCCAGAACTGTTCGCAGAACTCGGTGTGAGGTCTCACCAGTGCCCAGAACTCCACTCCCCTGGCGGACCAAGGCTACGAAGGGTTAGACTTAAGTGTGCGCTGATTTTGGTCTTGGCAGACATTTAGCAGTGGTTAGAGCCCATCTACCTTTCCACTTCACACCGGGACCTAACTCTAACACTTCTTATTCCTGGGTGTATTCCCGGTCCTGCCTATCCGTGCGAGGTGCTGACCTCCTTGCCTTTGTGACTCCTGACCCATTGCTCTCTGGAACAGGGTATCTCCATTAAATGCGCGGTATCGCCTGTGATATCTACCTCCCCTGGAGGACTGGTTTCAAAGTTCACTGCACAAGTTAGGAGATAAAGATCCCCACATTCTCAGCAAGTCGCAGCCATGCAGCGGAATGCACACAAGGTTTCCCTCTGCTTCACGTACGGGACGGGAGCAGGGAACTTGCTCCATTTTATAAGCCTTCTGGTTTTCGTGGGGAACAGAGGCCAGTAACACCTCGAACCAGGCAGCCAAGCCCCGGGCTCTCCTTACCTGCGGTTCATGAAACCAGGGACTGGGTCTGTAAGCTCCGCCCTCGCCCAGGGAGCAGGGATAGCGGTAGGCGGAATACACCGGGATCCTCAGGTCTGTCCGGTACAGCGTGGCGAAGTGATAGCGGTTCTTGAACCTCTGACAGATCCTAACCCTGTTTCTCTTGCTGAATCCCTTCGGCGGAACCTTGCCCTGGAAGAACCAGCCACATTCCCCGAAATCTTGGACCACTTCGGCCCGCGCTGTCCCGGGACCTTGAGTCGCCCACAGCAGCGAGAAGAGAACGACCCACACCATGTCCCAATCCCGACTGCGCAGTCGAAACTTTCGCAGTTGAAGAATGTGTTCCGCATTGTTGGACCAACAGATATGACTCCACTTCCTCAGCTGTCGATCAGTTCCCTTCCTTCTCCTGCACCGCTCAGTCAAACGCCAGGAGCTACTTAAACCAACCCTCCCCATGGGACAGGGTCCAGATCCTGCCTACTGTCACATCCAACTGCTCCCTGGCTTGTTTACCATAGGACATCAGAGAGATTTTATTTGTTCTAATTGTGTGCTTTCTAGTAAAAAAAATCTGTGTAATATATAAAAATTATCTCGTCGACTGTTTATTTCCCTCCATGGATGCTGCCTGACCTGCTGAGTTCCTCCAGCGTTTTTTCTGTGTTGCTCCAGATTCCAGCATAAAACATAGAACACAGAACGCTACAGCACAGTACAGGCCCTTCGGCCCACAATGTTGTGCCGACATTTTATCCTGCTCTAAGATCTATCTAACCCTTCCCTCCCACATAGCCCTCCATTTTTCTATCATTCATGTGTCTGAGTCTCTTGAAGGTCCCTAATGTATCTGCAGAATTTCTTGTGTCTCTGTATAACTTATGTTTTTTTTAGCTGTTTATCTGCTGCTTATCTGATGCTATGTAAGTTGGTTTATTATTGTCACATGTACTGAGGTACAGTGAAAAACTTTCTTTCGCATGCCATCAATACAGATCATATCATTACACAGTGCATTGAGGTAGTACAAGGTAAAACAATACAGACAGGAAGGATGTGGAAACTTTAGAGAGCGTGCAGAGGAGATTTATCAGGATGTTACCTTATGAGGATAGGTTGAGCAAGCTGGGTCTTTTCTGTTTGGAGAGGAGGAGGATAAGAGGTGACTTGATAGAGGTGTACAAGATGATGAGAGGCATAGATTGAGTGGACAGTTCCCAGGGCGAAAATGGCTAACACGAGGGGATACAATTTTAAGGTGATTGGAGGAAGGTATAAGGAGGATGTCGGGGGTAAGTTTTTTTTATACTTTGGATCTGTCTACTCTGGAGGGCTGTGGGGACTCACTCATCGACTACATTCAAAACTGAAATCAATGGTTTCCTGGACATTGGAGGAATCCAGGAATAGCCATGATCTTGATCATGACCTTAATGGAAGGGGAGCAGGCTCGAGGAGCTACCATTTCTTATCAGGGATTGCAGAGCAGTGTAGGTCCACTATTAAAATGTCCACTACATCTGCTGCCAAGGATACTGCTGGATTGTAGATTTTGAGTTAGAAAGGAAAATATGGAAGGAACGAGAAAGTAAATGTTATGAAGCAAATGTATAAGGAATTGATACATTGCTAATTGTATCAATTAATTGATTCTCAGTAAATGGGATGGCCCCAGTAAATGGGGAATTAAGAGAGGGCACCAGTCAATAATTTTCTCACTGACTGCTGCCCTCTCCTAATTCCCCATTTACTGCAGCCATCCCATTACTGAGAATAATTACATAGACTAATTTCCTCAGTCAATGGGGAAATAGGTAGGGCAGTAAATGGGGAATTAAGGGAGGGCACCAGTAATTGGGGAATTACAGGATGGTCACTAAATGAGGAATTAATGGTCCCAGTACACGAGGAATAGGGCAGGGCTCCAGTGAATGGAGGAAATTTGGGTCTAGTAAATGGAGACAAAGGGAATTAGGGGAGGTTACCTCAGAGGGACGGGACCTCAAACTTTACTTCAGAGGGTGGGCGCCTCTTGAACCTCAGGAAGAGGGAACAGGTTCTGCATATTGTGGGCACCTGTGGAAACCAGGGTTGGGAGGTCTCTACCACAGAGACGAGGAACATCTGGGGCTACCTTGTGGGGAATCTTGTCCTACACCTCAGAGAGTGGAGCTGTTCCTGAGAGTGTGAGAGCTGATGCAATTGTTATTCAGGGAGTGGACCTCTTGAACGGAAGCTGAGAGAGTGGAGTCCTGTGGATTGGTACTTCAGAGATGGGAATAAGGTGAGTGCCCTGGTATATGGGGAATTATGGGAGGATCGCAGTAAATTAGGCATCATGGGAGAGTCTGAGAGGTGATCTCATTGAATCTTACAGACTCTGTCTATACCTCTCGATGCCTTGGTGAAGCAGCCAGAATAATCAAGGTCCCAACCCATCTGGATCATTCTCTCTTTTCCCCTCTCCCATCAGGGAAAAGATACAGGAGCGTGAAGGCACATACCACCAGGCTCAAGGACAGCTTCTATCCCGCTGTTACGAGATTATGGGCAGGCATGGTAGTGTAGCGGTTAGCGCAAAGCTTTACAGCACCCGTGACCCGGGTTCAATTCCAGTTGCTGTCTCTTAGGAGTTTGTACGTTCTCCCCGTGTCTGCGTGGGTTTCCTCCGGGTGCTCCAGTTTCCTCCCACATTCCAAAGACGTACGGGTTAGGAAGTTGTGGGCATGCTATGTTGGTGCCGGAAGTGTGGCGACACTTGCGGGCTGCCCCCAGAACACTCTACGCAAAAAGGTGCATTTCACTGTGTGTTTCGATGTACATGTGACTATCTTACTTATCTTATTATTAAACGGTTCCCTTATACGATGAGATGGACTCTTGACCTTGTTTGACCTTGCACCTTATTGTCTACCTGCACTTCACTTCCCTGTAGCTGTGACACTTTACTCTGTCTTCTGTTATTGTTTTTACCCTGTACTATCTCAACACACTGTGTAATGAATTGATCTGTACAAACGGTATTCAAGACAAGTTTTTCACTGTACCTCAGTACAAGTGACAATAATAAACCAATACCAATTTCAATACTGGTGCCCCACAAGGTTGCGTCCTCAGCCCTCTAGTCTACTCCCTATACACACACGACTGTGTGGCCAGTTTCTGCTCTAACTCCGTCTGCAAGTTTGCAGATGGTACCACCGTTGTAGGCTATATCTCAAACAGCGATGAGTCGGAGTACAGGAAGGAGATAGAGAGCTTAGTGGAATGGTGTCATGACAAAAACCTTTCCCTCAATGTTAACAAAACAAAAGAGCTGGTCATTGACTTCAGGAAAGGGGGCGGTGTACATGCACCTGTCTACATCAATGGTGCTGAGTTCAAGAGGGTTGAGAGCATCAAGTTCCTGGGTGTGACTATCACCAACAGTCTGTCCTGGTCAAATCACGTAGATGCCGTAGCCAAGAAAGCAAACCAGCGCCTCCACTTCCTCAGGAGGCTAAAGAAATTTGCTTTGTCCCCTTTGACTCTCAACAACTTTTACTGATGCACCATAGAAAGCATCCTATCTGGATGTATCACAGCTTGGTACGGCAACTACTCTGCCCAGCACCGCAAGAAGTTGCAGAGAGTTGTGGACACAGCCCAATGCATCACAGACACCAGCCTCCCCTCCTTGGACTCTGTCTTTACCTCTCATTGTCTTGGTGTAGCAGCCAGCATAATCAAAGACCCCACCCACCCGGGACATTCTCTCTTCTCTCCTCTTCCGTCAGGTAGAAGATACAGGAGCCTGAAGGCACGTACCACCAGACTTAAGGACAGCTTCTACCCGACTGTGATAAGACTATTGAACAGTTCCCTTATACAATGAGATGGACTATGACCTCACGATCTGCCTTGTTGTAACCCAATGTAACTGCACTGTGTAAGGAATTGACCTGTACGATCAGTTTGTAAGACAAGCTTTTCACTGTACCTCGGTACAAGTGACAATAATAAACCAATACCAATACCAATACGCGATGCAGAGAGGGTGCTTTCGTGGCTTAGGAGGCTATAACCAGGGGCACAGTCAGGATACTGGGCTGACTATTTAGGACCGAGATGAGGAGAAATATCTTCACTCAGAGGATGGTGAAGTTTTGGATCTGTCTACTCTGGAGGGCTGTGGAGCCTCACTCATCGACTACATTCAAAACTGAAATCAATGGTTTCCTGGACATTGGAGGAATCCAGGAATAGCCATGATCATGATCATGACCTTAATGGAAGGGGAGCAGGCTCGAGGGTCTATCATTTCTTATCAGGGATTGCAGAGCAGTGTAGGTCCACTATTAAAATGTTCACTACATCTGCTGCCAAGGATACTGCTGGATTGTAGATTTTGAGTTAGAAAGGAAAATATGGAAGGAACGAGAAAGTAAATGTTATGAAGCAAATGTATAAGGAATTGATACATTGCTAATTGTATCAATTAATTGATTCTCAGTAAATGGGGAATTAGGAGAGGGCACCAGTCAGTAGTTTCCTCACTGACTGGTGCCCTCTCCTAATTCCCCATTTACTGTGGTCATCCCATTTACTGAGAATAATTACATAGACTAATTTCCTCAGTCCATGGGGAATAGGTAGGGCAGTAAATGGGGAATTAAGGGAGGGCACCAGTAATTGGGGAATTACAGGATGGTCACTAAATGGGGGATTAGGGGAGGGACACAGTAAATGAGGAATTAATGGTCCCAGTACACGAGGAATAGGGCAGGGCTCCAGTGAATGGAGGAAATTTGGGTCTAGTAAATGGAGACAAGGGGAATTAGGGGAGGTTACCTCAGAGGGACGGGACCTCAAACTTTACTTCAGAGGGTGGGCGCCTCTTGAACCTCAGGAAGAGGGCACAGGTTCTGCACATTGTGGGCACCTGTGGAAACCAGGGTTGGGAGGTCTCTACCACAGAGACGAGGAACATCTGGGGAAAACTTGTGGGGAATCTTGTCCTACACCTCAGAGAGTGGAGCTGTTCCTGAGAGTGTGAGAGCTGATGCAATTGTTATTCAGGGAGTGGACCTCTTGAACGGAACTCAGAGAGTGGAGTCCTGTGGATTGGTACCTCAGAGATGGGAATAAGGTGAGTGCCCTGGTATATGGGGAATTATGGGAGGATTGCAGTAAATTAGGCATCATGGGAGATTCTGAGAGGTGATCTCATTGAATCTTACAGACTCTGTCTATACCTCTCGATGCCTTGGTGAAGCAGCCAGAATAATCAAGGTCCCAACCCACCTGGATCATTCTCTCTTTTCCCCTCTCCCATCAGGCAAAAGATACAGGGGCGTGAAGGCACATACCACCAGGCTCAAGGACAGCTTCTATCCCACTGTTACAAGATTATGGCAGGCATGGTAGTGTAGCGGTTAGCGCAACGCTTTACAGCACCCGTGACCTGGGTTCAATTCCAGTCACTGTCTGTAAGGAGTTTATAGGTTCTCCCTGTGTCTGCGTGGGTTTCCTCCGGGTGCTCCAGCTTCCTCCCACATTTCAAAGACGTATGGGTTAGGAAGTTGTGGGCATGCTATGTTGGTGCCAGAAGTGTGGCGACGCTTGCGGGCTGCCCCCAGAACATTCTATGCAAAAGGATGCATTTCACTGTGTGTGTCGATGTACATGTGACTATCTTACTTGTCTTATCTTACTATTAAATGGTTCCCTTATACGATGAGATGGACTCTTGACCTCACAATCTACCTTGTTTGACCTTGCACCTTATTGTCTACCTGCACGGCACTTCCCTGTAGCTGTGACACTTTACTCTGTATTCTGTTATTGTTTTTACTGTGTAATGAATTGATCTGTACGAATGGTATTCAAGACTAGTATTTCACTGTACCTCAGTACAAGTGACAATAATAAACCAATACCAATTTCAATACCGGTGCCGCACAAGCTGCGTCCTCAGCCCTCTACTCTACTCCCTATACATACACGACTGTGTGGCCAGATTCTGCTCAAACTCCATCTACAAGTTTGCAGATGATACCACGTTGTAGGCCATATCTCAAAAAGCGATGAGTCGGAGTACAGGAAGGAGATAGAGAGCTTAGTGGAATGGTGTCATGACAACAACCTTTCCCTCAATATCAACAAAACAAAAGGGCTGGTCATTGACTTCAGGAAAGGGGGCGGTGTACATGCACCTGTCTACATCAATGGTGCTGAGGTCGAGAGGGTTGAGAGCTTCAAGTTCCTGGGTGTGAATATCACGAACAGTCTATCCTGGTCAAATCACGTAGATGCCAGAAGCCAAGAAAGCTCACCAGCGCCTCTACTTCCTCAGGAGGCTAAAGAAATTTGCTTTGTCCCCTTTGACTCTCACCAACTTTTACCGATGCACCATAGAAAGCATCCTATCTGTATGTATCACAGCTTGGTACGGTAACTGCTCTGCCTAGGACCGCAAGAAGTTGCAGAGAGTTATGGACACAGCCCAACGCATCACGGACACCAGCCTCCCCTCCCTGGACCCTGTCTTTACCTCTCTTTGTCTTGGGTTATCCGCCAGCATAATCAAAGACCCCACCCACCCAGGACATTCACTCTTCTCTCCTATTCCATCAGCTAGAAGATACTGGTGCCTGAGGACATGTACCTCCAGACTTAGGAACAGCTTCTACCCCACTGTGATAAGACTATTGATAAGACCTTATACAATGAGATGGACTATGACCTCACGATCTACCTTGTTGTGACCTTGAACTTTATTGCACTGCACTTTCTTTGTAACTGTGATACTTCACTCTGTACTGTTACTGTTTTTACCTGTACTGCCTCAATGCACTTTGTACTAACTCAATGTAACTGCACTGTGTAAGGAATTGACCTGTATAGCAGTTTGTAAGAGAAGCTTTTCACTGTACCTCGGTACGAGTGACAATAATAAACCAATACCAATACCAATACGGGATGCAGAGAGGATGCTTTCATAGCTTAGGAGGCTATAACCAGGGGCACAGTCTCAGGATACTGGGCTGACTATTTAGGACCGAGATGAGGAGAAATATCTTCACTCAGAGGATGGTGAAGCTTTGGATCTGTCTACTCTCGAGGGCTGTGGAGCCTCACTCATCGACTACATTCAAAACTGAAATCAATGGTTTGCTGGACATTGGAGGAATCCAGGAATAGCCATGATCTTGATCATGATCTTAATGGAAGGGGAGCAGGCTCGAGGGTCTATCATTTCTTATCAGGGATTGCAGAGCAGTGTAGGTCCACTATTAAAATGTTCACTACATCTGCTGCCAAGGATACTGCAGGATTGTAGATTTTGAGTTAGAAAGGGAAATATGGAAGGAACGAGAAAGTAAATGTTATGAAGCAAATGTATAAGGAATTGATACGTTGCTAATTGTATCAATTAATTGATTCTCAGTAAATGGGATGGCCCCAGTAGATGGGGAATTAAGAGAGGGCACCAGTCAATAGTTTCCTCACTGACTGGTACCCTCTCCTAATTCCCCATTTACTGTGGTCATCCCATTTACTGAGAATAATTACATAGACTAATTTCCTCAGTCTTTGGGGAAATAGGTAGGGCAGTAAATGGGGAATTAAGGGAGGGCACTAGTAATTGGGGAATTACAGGATAGTCACGAAATGGGGGATTAGGGGAGGGACACAGTAAATGAGGAATTAATGGTCCTGGTACACGAGGAATAGGGCAGGGCTCCAGTGAATGGAGGAAATTTGGGTCTAGGAGACAAGGGGAATTAGGGGAGGTTACCTCAGAGGGACGGGACCTCAAACTGTACCAGAGGGTGGGAACCTCGAACCTCAGGAGGAGGGCACAGGTTCTGCACATTGTGGGCACCTGTGGAAACCAGGGTTGGGAGGTCTCTACCACAGAGACGAGGAACATCTGGGGAAAACGTGTGGGGAATGTTGTCCTACACCTCAGAGAGTGGAGCTGTTCCTGAGAGCGTGAGAGCTGATGCAATTGTTATTCAGGGAGTTGACCCCTTGAACGGAAGCTGAGAGTGTGGAGTTCTGTGGATTGGTACTTCAGAGATGGGAATAAGGTGAGTGCCCTGATATATGACGAGTCAGAGTACAGGAAGTAGATAGAGCTTAGTGGAATGGTGTCATGACAACAACCTTTCCCTCAATGTCAACAAAACAAAAGAGCTATAGAAATTTGGTTTGTCCCCTTTGACTCTCACCAACTTTTACCGATGCACCATAGAAAGCATCCTATCTGGATATATCACAGCTTCGTACGGCAACTGCTCTGACCAGGACCGCAAGAAGTTGCAAAGAGTTGTGGACACAGCCCAACGCATCATGGACACCCTCCTTGGACTCTATCTTTACCTCTCTTTGTCTTGGGGTATCAGCCAGCATAATCAAAGACCCCACCCACCTGGGACATTCTCCCTTCTCTCCTCTTCCATCAGGTAGAAGATACATGTGCAAAGAGGTTCCAGATCCAAACTTTGGGAGATGTGTTCTGGGTCTGGGCACCCCTTGAACAGCACCTGAGAGCGTGGACATGTGTGGAACTATACCGGATAGCAGGCATATCTAGAACTGTAGGATGGTCTCCTCAAGAATGACACCTCTGTGAGTGGGCATCAGAGGAAAGGCACCTCAGAGAGTGGGCAGCTGTGTCAGTGTACTTGAGAGAATGGGCACCTTATCTCTGAAATTATGCAGCTCTTGCACTGAACCTCAATGAGTGGCTACCTGAAGAACTGTAGCTCAGAGTGAGCATGTGAAACAGTGGCTCAGAGGCTGGACCTCACAGCGTTGGCACTGGAGGAAGAGTACTTCAGAGAGTGGGTACCTGTAGAACTGTCCCTCGGAGTTGGGCACTTCTCCAACTATACTTTAGTGTGCAGATACCTGTGAATAGTATCTCTGACGGTGGACACCTGTGGAATGGTTCCTCCGAAAGGAGGAACCTCTCAACCTAAATCTTAGAGATGGGCACCTCTAGGACTACTTCTGAAAGGGGGCACCTCAGTATCTTAAAGATGGGCACCTCTAGGACTACCTCTGAAAGGGGGCACCTCTGTATCTTGGAGGTGGGCACCGCTTGAACTATTCAAAGAGTTGGTACCTCTTGGAATGCATCTTGGTAAGGTGGGCACTTTGAGCAGCATCTGAGAGGGTGGATGTCTTGACTGTACCTCAGCAAATGAACTCCTGTGGAACTTCACCTCAGAGAACAGGCAGCTGTAAAACTGCAGCTAAAACTGATGGAATGATACCTGAATGAATGGACACCTGCAGAACAAGGACCTCTTGAACTGTAGGCTTGTGTATGGACACCTGTGGAACTGCACCTGTGTCCATGTTTGCAGGTGTACCTGAATGGGTACCTGGGATACAGTACCTCAGTGAGTGGGATTGCAGGTACACGCATGGTGTGGGCACCTGTTGAACTGTATCTCAGAGCATGGAAAGCGGTGGAACTGTACCTCCAGGAGTGGCCATCTCTTGAACTGCACCTCAGAGTGTGACATATTGGATGATTGGGTTTATTATGTACCGAGATACAGTTAACAAGCTTTTGCTTACATTCCATCCAAACAGATCATGCCGGACATAATTACATCGTGGTAGTAAAAAGAAAACAGAACGGAGAATATAGTCACAGTTACATAGAAAGGGCAGTCCAAGGGCAATGACAAGGTAGATTAGGAGATCAAGAGTTCATCTCTTAGTGTATGAGAGGTCCATTCAAGAGTTTGATAAGAGCAGGATAGAAGCTGCCCTTGAGTCTGGTGGTACGTGTTCTCAAGCTTTTGTATCTTCTACCTAATGGAAGGTATTGGTATTGATTTATTATTGTCACTTGTTCCGAGGTACAGAGAAACACTTGTCCTGCATACCGTTCATACAGATCAATTCATTACACAGTGCATTGAGGTAGTACAGGGTAAAACAATAACAGAATACAGAGTAAAGTGTCACAGCTTCAGGGAAGTGCATTACAGGTAGACAATAAGGTGCAAGATTGTGAGGTCAAACAAGTCCATCTCATTATATAAGGGAACCGTTCAATAGTCTTATCACCATGGGATAGAAGCTGTCCTTGAGTCTGGTGGTATGTTCCCTCAGGCTCCTGTATCTTCTTCCTGATAGGAGAGGGGAAAAGAGAGAATGACCCGGGTGGGTGGGGTCTTTGATTATGCTGGCTGCTTCACCAAAACGGCAAGAGGTATAGACAGAGTTCTTGTAGGGGAGGCTGGTATATGGAGCTAGGTTGCAGACAGCGGGCACATCAGGAACTGTACCTCATGGAGAGCAGGCGAAGTTCTTAATCTGCACCTCACACAATGGGCAGACTTAAATGCTATTCCTAAGAGATGGAGGTTGATGGAATTTCACTTCAGGGAGTAGGCACCTCTTGAAATGAACCTCAGAGTGGACACCTGTACCCAACATTTAACGATTTATTTGTGGAACAGAATGTCATTATTTTTCCAAAAAAAACAGGTGAGACCAAATTTGGAGTATTGTGGCAGTTCTGGTCGCCCAGAAGGATGTCATTAAACTGGAGAGGGTGCAGAAAAGATTCACAGGATGTTGCTGGGACTGGAGGGCTTAAATTTGAAGGAGAGACTTGATAGCCTGAGGTTGTTTTTCCTGGAGTGAAGGAGGCTGAGGGGTGACCTTACAGAGGTGTATAAAATTATGAGGAGCTGTATTGTGGAGGGTCATGGCTGTCACGTGACAGCACTGCCCCTACCTGGTCGGATGACAGCACTGCCCCTACCTGGTCGGAAGACACACCCCCTGCCAATCAAGGTTTGGCCCCGCCCCACCCATCCGTGCACACCTGACCATTGGCCTTTGTAAATTCCTTGGGCTGGACCCCTCCAGCCCTCTAGCTGTATACAGAGTACCACATGTGCTTGGTCTCTCTGTCTCTCTCTCCCCCCCCCCCCCCCCCCCCCCCGATTCACCCTGCTTCGCTCCAGGCTGAGCACTGTGAAACGACGCTGGAGAAATCGTTGGTGAGGTGTGCACTGTTAAAGGGTTGGGAGCATCTTAGTTAGTGTCCCTAGTAACATAGAGCCATGCTTGCACTGAGTCAAGGGGTGGCGGGTATCGTATTGTTTTTTCCTTGATTGTATGTACCCAGTTCGTTGTGTGTTGTGTATTTTACCCCGTTGCGATTTTCCCACGCTTGCTATAAACTGTGCGCGTGTGTGTTATTCCTGTTACCATTTTCCCTTGTTTGTCTTTGTAAATAAAATCCCTTCCTGCCAGACTGTGTTCAGAGTCCTTGCCTTCTGAGACCCCAAATCTGTTTCACAACAGGGGCATAGACAGGTGGATGGTCACAGTCTTTTTACCAGGGTAGGAGAGTTTATAACTAGAGGGCATAGGTGAGAAGGGAAAGATTTAAGGGGGACCTGAGGGGCAAGTTTTTCAAACAGGGTAGTGGGTATATGGAATGAGTTGTCGGATGAAGGGTACAATTACAACATTTTGACAGGAACATGGATTGGAAAGGGTAGAGGAACATGGACCAAACACAAGCAAATGGGACTCGCTCAGCTAGGCACCGAGGTCGGCATGGACAAGTCAGGCCGGAGGGCCTGTTTTTGTGCTTTATAACTATGAGGTGAAGTTGCTTGAGCTTCTTGAGTTCAGTTCATTCTCTACGAGAAATTTTGGTAGTTATTTTTTGGACCATTGATTGCATCTTCTTTGTGGACACTGCCAACTGCAGGTTACCCTTACATCATCCTGATCTGGAAATATAACTCCATTCCTTCACTGACACTTACACGAGGCCACAGGTTTAAGGTCAGAGGCGAGAGATTTAAAAGGGACATCAGGGGCAGCTTCTTCACTCAAAGGGTGGTGAGTATTTGGAATGAGCTGCCGGAAATAGTGGTTGAGGTGGGCACATCAGCAACATTTAAAAGCCATCTAGATAAGTACATGGATAGGAGAGGTTTAGAGGGCTATGGGCCAAACGCATGCAGATGGGACTAGCTAGCTCGGCATGGATGAGTTGGGCCGAAGGACCTGTTTCCATGCTGTATGACTCTATGACACCACTGGGTCTTGAGTCCCAACCCAATAGAATGGTGGGAATATTTTCCCTGCAGGGCTACAGTGACTCAAGTAGGCTTCTCATCTGTTCAACATTTGCAGAATCAAGGTCCCCTACCAACCTGCTTCCACTATACCACATTGCCAATGGCATACCAAGACCCTAGAAAACGTGGACTGCTTCCTATATCTTGAGATACACCTCTCGACAAAGATGAAATTCCTCACTGCCTTCAATGTGCAAACACAACCTTTGGTCGGTGGGAGGAAAAGCTATATGAAGATCAAGAACTAGCACAAACCTCATGACCTACTGGGCAGAAGTAATCCCTACCTTCCTATATACCCCTGAGACCTGGAACACCCACAGTGGTTGTCTCGAGCACAGGAAAAATTCTGCCAACACTTTCTTGGTAAAGTCACTGGAAGAAAGAGCTAAGCAACATCAATTCCCCCTCCCAGGCCAACAACCTCAGCTCTGAAGCTTGAGTCACCCTCATCCAGTCACGTTGGGAAGCCCACATCATCCACATGCCCTATCCCAGACTCCTGAAACAGTCACTATGTTCCACGCTCTGTCATGGGAGGTGGTTACCAGACGGACAGAGGAAAAGCTTCAACAATGTGCTGAAAGCCTCAATGCCACATCGTCACTGACTCCTAGGAATCTCTGTCACTCAGAGTGGAGAAGGAACATTCAGGATAGTAATGAGGACCTCAAATCAATGCATTAGGGGCATACAGAATCCCGGTGTAAGTGGCGGAAGGAACACACTACCTCACAAAGTATCTATCCAACAAAGGTTTTTCCATTGATGCAATCACAAAGAAGGCACGCCAGTGTCTCTACTTCATTAGGAGCTTGAGGAGATTCAATATGTTACCAAAGGCTCTTACAAATTTCTATAGCTATACAGTGGAGAGCATTCTGACTGGTTGCATCACCGCCTGGTACGGATGCTCCAATGCACAGGATCATAAGAGGCTGCAGAGGGTTGTAGACTCACCCAGCTCCATCACGGGCACAACCCTCCCCACCATTGAGGATATCTTCAAGAGGCGCTGCCTCAAGAAGGCGGCATCCATCACTAAGGACCCTCACCATCTGGGACATGCCCTCTTCTCGTTACTACCATCAAGGAGGAGGTACAGGAGCTTGAAGACCCACACTCAATGATTCAGAAACAGCTTCTTCCCCTCTGCCACCAGATTTCAGAATGGTCCATGAACCCATGAACACTACCCCGTTGTTCTTTTGCACTATTGACTTAATGTTGTAATTTATAGTAGATTTCATGTCTTGCACTGTACTGCTGCCATAAAACAACAACTTTCACGTCATCTAAGTCAGTGATAATAAACCTAATTCTGATTCCCCATCTGTGGAGGAGTTTACATCGTTCAATCACCTCAAAAAAAAGAGTGGAGGCAGGTCATCCGTAATGTCGAGGGGCTGTTGAGATTAAGGGATGGACAATAAATACTGATGGTATCAGCAATGTTTGCATCCTACCAGGGAGGAAGGTTCCGTGTGCAAGCTTACATTACAACACCTCAGTGCACTATACAGACAAACAAACAATCTGCTGGAGGAACTCAGCAGGTTGAGCAGCATCTATGGAGGGAAAGGAATTGTCAACAGTTTGGATCTCGATGTAGCTCTCCAACTGCAGCCAACGTTTCTTCCAAACTCAGGGAGCAAAGTTAGAGAAAATAAATAGACTGGTTGAGTGGTGTCACAACAACAACCTCACACTATGTGTCAGCAAGACCGATTGTGGACTTCAGGAAGGGGAAGTTGGGAGAACACACACCAGTCCTCATTGAGGAAGACCTCAAGAAAGCATGGAACAAGGTTACCGATTTACCATTCAGTCCTTTCTGATGAGCAGCCAGAACAAACGTAAGAACCGAAGTAGACCAACTGGTATCTCCAGTCTCCATCAGTCGATGAAATCTTGGCCTCAGTACCTCCCTGCTTTCTCCTCAAATTGTGGGCACCGCTGTGGTTTAAATGTCTGCAAATGTCCACTTCGAACTTATTCAATCGCTCCAATTCCACCGCTCTCTGGGGGAGAGAATTTCAAAGATTCAGGGAGAAAGAAATTCCTCCTCCTCTCCAAATGATGGGGAGGAAATGATATTCAGAAATTATGTCCCCAAGTTTGAAAAATATTTGGACAGGTACATGGACACGAAAGGATTACAGGATTATGGGCCAAACGCTGGCAAATGGAATTAGTTTTAGTAGGCATCTTGGTCAGTATGGATCAGTTGGGCTGAAGGGCCTGTTTCCATGCTATGTAACTCTGTGACACTAGAACCAGATAACCACTATAACTATAACCATAGCTCTATGACACTATAACCATAGCTCTAAATAACTAAGACTCCTCCTTACCTGCGGCTCAATGAAGAAGTTATAGGGTCTCTTGTCCTCGGCAACCGTGGTCCCAGAAATGTTGTTGTAAGCGGAGAAGAAAGGGATCCGGAGCTCCTTGTCGTAGAACGTGGCAAAGTGGTCCTCATTCTCATAACGCTGGCAGATTCTGGCCAGACTGCTAGCAATTACAATGTTTTAAAAGACACTTAGACAGGTACATTGATAGAACATAGAACACTACAGCACAGTACAGGCCCTTTGGCCCACAATGTTGTGCCGACATTTTATCCTGCTCTAATATCTATCTAACCCTTCCCTCCCACATCACCCCACCCCCCCACCCCCATTTTTCTATCACTCATGTGTCTATCTAAGAGTCTCTTAAATGTCCCTAACGTATCTGCCCCCACAACCTCTGCCGGCAGTGCATTCCACGCACCCACCACTCTCTGTGTAAAAAAACTTACCTCTGACATCTTCCTCCAATCACTTTAAAATTCTGTCCCCTCATGTTAGCCATTGTCGCCCTGGGAAAAAGTCTCTGACTGTCCACTCAATCTATGCCTCTTATCATCTTGTATACCTTGCTAAGAATGATTGAGAAATGATAAGGGTAAGAATGGTTTGGAGGGATATGGGCCAAACGCGGGCAAATGGGACAAGCCTAGATGGGCATCTTGGTCAGCATGGGCCTCTTTCTGTGTTGTATGTCTCTATAACCATAACTGTGCCTCAACTAGACCCCTCCATGGACTCTTGTCTACACCCACTGCCTCAGTAAAGCAGCTAATATAATCAAAAACCCCACTCACTCCCGACATTCTCTCTTCTCCCCCCTCCCATCAGACAGAAGATACAAAAGTCTGAAAGCACGTACCACCAGGCTCAAGGACAGCTTCTATCCCGCTGTTATCCCCAGTACGATGGACTCTTGACCTCACAATCTACCTCATCGTGGCCTTGCACCTTATTGTCTGCCTGCACTGCACTTTCTCTGTAACTTTAACACATTATTCTGCATTCTGTGTTGTTTTCCCTTGTACTACCTCAATGCACTGATGTAATGAAATGATCTGTATGGATGGCATCCAAAACAAAGTTTTTCGCTTTACCTCGGTACATGTGGCAATAATAAACCAATTTACCAATCACCAATCAATTTTGCCTTCCCCTCTCACCTGGACTCACCCATCACCTGCCAGCTTGTGCTCCTTCCCCTGCCCCCACCTTCTTATTCTGGCTTCTGCCCTCTTCCTTCCCGGTCCTGATGAAGGGTCTCGACCCGAAACCTCAACTGTTTATTTCCCTCCATAGATGCTGCCTGACCTGCTGAGTCCCTCCAGCATTTTGCGGGTGTTGCTCCAGATTCCGGCATCTGCAGAATCTCTTGCGTCTCCAATTTACCCTGTGAATGACTTGGGGAGAAGAGCTGGTGAATGATTTATAAATGCAGGCTGTCACTTTCTCCAGAAGTGCCACATGCCAGGAGTCATTGTTATGGAGAGAGAGGGGGGGGGGGGAACAATAGGTTGGAACAAACTACAGTTCCCGGCAAACCCTTGGCATTTCAACAAAGCTCCATTGCAGGTTCAAAGGGGCATCCTATTTAAAGCCGAATGATGTCATCCGGCGCAATGCAGTGTTTTGTTTTCCTCTGTTCACTGGGCACCTGACAGCGGGCAGCTGGGTCCGAATCTGAGACGGGTTTGCACCGGAAGGTCATGGTGAGAATCTGCCTCCCCCATCACTGCTTCCCTTCGGGTCCTGAGGACCAGGGAAGGCAGGAAGAAGCACTGAACGAAGCAGCATCGTCACCTCGCCCCGCTGAAACCCAGGGGATGAAGCACATCGTGCGCAGTCTGACCATGGGGCCCCGAGCTCTGCTCTGGTTCTTGCTCTTGGCAGTGTCCCATCCCGGGACGGTGCGGGGGAAAGTGGTCCAAGATTTCCAGGAATGCAGCTGGTTCTTCCAGGATAAGGTCCCGCCGCAGGGATTTGGAAACGACAGCTCGAGCAACCTGGTCAGGATCTGTCAGAAATACAAGAATCACTATCATTTTGCTACCCTCTACCGGACAGACCTGCGGATCCCGGTTTATTCCGCCTACCGATATCCCTGCTCTATGGGCGAGGACAAAGCTTACAGACCCAGTCCATGGTTTCATGAACCGCAGGTAAAGATGTCCCTAACTCGTCTGATGGCATTCCTGAAAGAACAAAATCAAATGGTTTGGATCAAATTCAGTTCAGGTCGTAAGTTAAACAGGACATCCAGATCATAATATTAATAATCAAAATACTACATCAAATAAAGTCATCGCGCTGGGCAGAGGTTTGGTTATCAGAGGAGATTTCAGATAACTCGTACTAGGGAAAGATTTGGATGAGAATATACAAGGTACTGTTAGTTTGCAGATGACACTGTTATCCCAGGCAGTGTAGGTTTTGTAGGAACCTGGTCAGACCCCACTTGGAGTACTGTACTCAGTTCTGGTCACCTCACTGCAGGAAGGATGTGCAAGCCATAGAAAGAGTGCAGAGGAGATTTACAAGGATGTTGCCTGGATTGGGGAGCATGCCTTATGAAAACAGGTTGAGTGAACTCGGCCTTTTCTCCTTGGAGCGACAGAGGATGAGGGGGGACCTGATAGAGGTGTACAAGATGATGAGAGGCATTGATCGTGGATAGTCAGAGGCTTTTCCCCAGGGCTGAAATGGTGGCCACAAGAGGACACAGGTTTAAGATGCTGGGGAGTAGATATAGAGGAGATGTCAGGGGTAAGTTTTTTACTCAGAGAGTGGTGAGTGTGTGGAATGGGCTGCCGGCAATGGTGGTGGAGGCGGATACGACAGGGTCTTTTAAGAGACTTTTGGATAGGTGCATGGAGCTTAGAAAAATAGAGGGCTATGGGTAAGCCTAGTAATTTCTAAGGTAGGGAAATAGTCGGTACAGTTTTGTGGGCCAAAGGGCCTGTACGTGCTGTAGGTTGTCTATGTTTCTATGTTATCAAAAATTACAAGGGGATCTTGGTTAGCTGGGTAAGTGGGCCAAGGAATAGCAAATGATGTTCAATTTGGATAAACGTGAGGTGTTGCATTTTAGGATATCAAACCAGAGTAGGACTTTGACGGTGAACGTAGAGTCCTGGGGTATTGGTATTGGTTTATTATTGTCACTTGTACCGAGGTACAGTGAAAAACTTGTCTTGCACACCGATCAATTCATTACACAGTGCAGTTACATTGAGTTAGTACAGAGTGCATTGAGGTAGTACAGGTAAAAACAATAACAGTACAGATTAAATGTCACAGTTACAAAGTACAGTGCAGGTAGACAATAAGGTGTGAGGTCAAACAAGGTAGATCGTAACATCAGAGTCCATCTCATCATATAAGGGAACCGTTCAGTAGTCTTATCACAGTGAGGTAGAAGCTGTCCTTAAGCCTGGTGGTACGTGCCCTCAGGCTCCTGTATCTTCTACCCAATGGAAGAGGAGAGAAGAGAGAATGACCCAGGACCCAGGTGGGTGGGGAGTGTTGTAGAACAGCTTTAAAAGGGACATGAAGGGCAACTTCTTCACAGATGTTGTTATTGTACCTGCCTCAACCACTTCCATATACGCAGTGGAGTGTATATGGAAGTGGTTGAGGCAGGTACAATAAGAACATTTAAAAGACCATTGGACAGGTACATGGATAGGAAAGGTTAAGAGGGATATTGGCCAAATGTGGGCAAATGGGACTAGCTTGGATTGGCGTCTAAGTGGGCAAGGACCAGCTGGGCCGAAGGGCCTGTTTCTGTGCTCTATGCCTCAATGAACAATATCTTTACAGGGGGAGTTGTTGTGATCTGGAGAATGTGTCCTGAGAGGGTGGTAGAGCAGGTGCAATATTGACTGCCCCAAAGAAAATTAGATCAATAATTGAAAAGAAAAAAAGAATTGTAGCACTGTTGGGAAAAACTGGAATAATCTGTGTCTCTGTGGGTCGGATTCAAATAATGAATGAACTAAAATAACTCAGTGAGTTAGTTACAACGATAATTAATTCTGAAATGGGTTTTTTTTGGAGTAAATGAATGTAATTAATGATTGAGGTGTGATGAGCATTGGTGCGAAGTGATATGAGAGTATTTGGGATTAGCCATTACCCAGCTCTGGTCCCTGCAGGTTGAGTCAGTAGTAAGGAAGGCAAATGCAATGTTAGCATTCATTTCGAGAGGACTAGAATATAAATGAATGTGATGCTGAGGCTTTAATAGACGTTGGTCAGACTATATTTGGAGTATTATGAGCAGTTTTGGGCCCCATATCTAAGGAAGGATGTGCTGGCATTGGACAGGGTCCAGAGGAGGTTTACAAGAATGATCTCGGGAATGAAAGTGTTAATATATGAGGAGCATTTGATGGCTCTGGGCCTGTACTCACTGCAGCTTAGAAGGTTGAGGGGGGATCTCATTGAAACCTACTGAATATTGAAAGGCCTGGATAGAATGGACGTGGAGAGGATGTTTCCAGTAGTGGAAGTCGAGGACCAGAGGGCACAGCCTCAGAATAAAAGGACATCTCTTTAGAACAGAGATGAGGAGGAATTTCTTTAGCCAGAGGGTGGTAAATCTGTGGAATTCATTGCCACAGAGGGCGGTGGAGGCCAGGTCACTGGGTGTATTTAAAGTGAAGGTTGATAGGTTCTTGATTAGTAAGGGTGTCAAAGGTTACGGGGAGAAGGCAGGAGAATGGGGTTGAGAGGGGAAAATAAATCAGCCATGATCGAATGGTGGAGCGATGGGTTGAATGGCCTAATTCTCCTCCTAAGTCTTATGGTCTCCAAGGTGGGCCTGACCCATACGATGGCCCCTGTGCGTGCACACTAAATAAACCGGTTGTGAGGCCTCAGTGTTTCTCATCTTTGGATGATGTTTGGTTACAGATCGATGATCTAAGTCTCCCGGATGAAATGACAAACAAAATAAACTCTCACGGCGAGCTGCAGGCGGTGAGCTCTGACTACAAGGACGAAGTTTACCAACAAGGACACATTTACCCATTTAGTCTTAATAACAAGGCAAGTGGCACAAGCACCTGCACACTTACCAACGCTGTCCCCATGACCCCGACGGCTAATAAGAATTGGTACAATGAGGTGGAAGCTGTGGTGGTGAAGCTGGCAAGGACATGTCGTAAGTCTGGCCGGTTGATGTACCTGGTGACAGGTCCTGCCAACCCAACAGAGAAGAAACTGAACAACAGGATCTCGGTGCCTGGATCGGTATGGACAACTCTTTGCTGCACCTTCCCACAGGATCAGAATGATGATCCCTGTCAGAGTAGCTCCCCGAATGAAGAATTGGAGGGAGAGGATGAAGTGACGTACAACAAAGACTTCTCATATGCATTCATGAAAGATTTGGAGTCAGAGGCAAAGGCAGAACATCTAACAGTGATGGAGGTGCAACACCGACTGGGTGTGGGCAACATCTTCAACAGCTGTGGTTCAGGCAGCCAAGACGAGGGAGAGACTTTTAAAGAGATTGAAGATCTGATCAAACAGATAAAAATGAGTATAGGTGATCAAAAGCTAGAAGAAGACAATTTACCACAGCCACCTTCAGAAGATAACGACGGCAATGACTTGGTGATAAAACAAGCTGAAACTCCATTGGAACTGGCCCGTGAAGAGGTTTACGAGACCATTTGTCCATCTATCGTCACCACAGTCTTGGCTCCCTTTGAAAAGATTGCCAATGCAACAATAACCTTTGCCCAACTCATTGCAGCTGTCCTCCGAGTTATCCGGGTTTTGGCTGTAACAAGTTTAAGGATTCCCTTAGGGATTATCTATAATAGTGCCAGTTGTCTCACCATCATGGCTAAGTACTTGATTGTCACCGTGTTCTCAGTTCCCCAAGATCTCTTGAGTATTGTGGTCAGCATTGTATCAGACACTGCTCATGCCATCTCTTGTGTTGGCAAATTGATCGGATGTCTCATCAGAATTTTATAATTCTCTACACAGAGACTCTCTGGTGCTTTGTGAAGGGTTTGACTTTCATATGGAGAGACTATTTATCCATCAATCCCAACCTCCAGGGGTCACTGATCACCACTAACACATTCTGAGGATTCTACCCTTGCTCAGTAAGCCAAATACTCTCCTTAGCCTTCATATACTGCAGGAAGCTTTGCTTCAGCCAAACCCAGATGGTTCTAATCTGGTTGACATGTATCCCTCATTAATACAGTTTATCTAATCGTTTTTGGAGTGCTGTCTGTGGGAGCTTACTGTTTGCAAATTGCCTGCTGCATTATCTGTATCTCAACAAGGACGACACTTCACAGTTCTGTCACAAAACGTTAACCATGTTTTTCTCTCTCCGCAGATGCTGCCTGGCCTGCTGGGTATTTCCAGTCATTTCTGTTTTTAGTTCAGATTTCCAGCATCTGCGGCATTTTGCTTTAGTGTGCTCCACGAATATTTAAAGTTGTCTGTAAAGCATCCTTGCTAAATCAATCTTCTCGCATGAGTTATCATTATTAAATTACTGCAAGGAAGGGTCCCTGAAGGGGATATTGTTGACACTGATTTGTGAAACTCAATGTTGGCTGTTATATGGCTTTATGGAGATGATAGTGGGGGACTGGTAAGAAGGTTGAGGGCAAACCTATTAATGAAAATGAAGGCTATGTCAAATCCTTATAGTAGGCTCACTCTTCTTGTAATACTGAGGAGTGGTTCATCATTCAAAGGTACTTAACATAATTTTGAGAGAATTTCACTCCTACAGTAGAAATCTCAAGCTGGTCAAAGAGTTAGTTTTAAGCAGAGGTATATAGGTTGAGGGACCTTTACCAATTAGAAGCAAAGGATCAGAAAGTATAAGGCACACAATCCTAACTGGGAAATATACTGTCACTTCTTCATCATCACTGGGTCAAAATCCCAACAGCTTTGCAGGAGTGCCTTCCGCGCAAAAAAAAACTGCAGCAATTCAATGAGGCAGCTTCCCACCACTGTCTCAAGATCAGCCGATTAAACACTGGCCTTGCTCATCTCTCAAAAGCAAAGACCAAGAAGCATAGGTGTTTAAGGGAGGGTTCACGAAGTTCATCAAATAAGCAGGAACATTACACACGAAGACGTCAACAGGTTCAGGTGGAGAGACACTGAAACATGCTGGTGGATATTAGTGCATGCCAGGCTGTCCAAACACAACAGAAACACTTATGTGCATGAAACAGATAACTCAGATTGTCAAGCTTAGACTTAAGAATTGCTATACCAGTTTTATTTTTAGAATAACAAATGCAGGCAGTGGATGAACGCTGACAAATTCAAAGAGAAGTGGGATGGATATTTCAGAAGAAAGGGAAGTGGGTGTACTTCATGGGAGTTGTGTGAGCTTGGAACTGTGGCACAAGGTAAATTCTAATAGAATGCACTGATGAAATTGAATGTGCTAATGATGGCACTGGAAAATTCTTTACCCAGTTTAGTTTTGTACCTTACGTCATCATCAAAACCTCCCCAGATCAGAAATATGAAGAAATGCTTAATCTCTTTAATTGTAATGGAATAACATTGTCTGAGCTCACACGAGAATAAAAGGAGGACATTGATAAAGTGTTTGTAGTAGATGTTACCTGTATGGATTTTGTGGTGGGTGTGACTTTCAATAAATTGCCACATCTTAAACGGATACAGTTGTGTTCCAACTTTGTGCTCTTGGTCTACACAGGGGATTTCCCAACTATGAAACATGAGGTCGATTGGCCTGCAGAAACTTTTGGTTTGGGGACAGAGCTTGGGAGAGGGGATTGAGACTTTGGGTGGGGCCAGAGACGGGAACTGGGGAGGGGTCGCCAGAGGGTCGATAACTTGGGAGGGATTGGGAAGAGAATTGAGACATGGGGAGAGGCGTTGGGAGGCAGCATCTATCATCAAGGATCCCCACCATCTGGGCCACGCCATCAACTCGCAGCTACCATCGGGCAGGAGGTACAGAAGCCTGAAGTCCCTCAGCACCAGGTTCAGGAACAGCTACTTCCCTTATGATTTACTAACCTTGGAGTGAAGAGATTTGTGGGAAAAGAGAGGGATAAATAGTGGGCAAACGATTGGAGAGTGGGTCATGATTTTAGTGGAGAGGTAGGATTGAGACCTTCAGAAGGACTGGAGAGAGGGCCAAGAATTAACATAAATTATACATAATTTTGTTGTGTAAATTATGCATAATTTATGTTAATTTAAGCTTATGTAGTTTATGTTTGTAATGTACTGAGCTGCTGCTACAAAAAGCTAATCTTCATGGCATTTATACCCAGAGTACGTATGCCCATGCCAGTGTATTTGAACTTGGGGAGAGGAATTGAAGAGAGGATTGAGACCCAGGGGACAGGTCAGAGAAAAGGTTGAGACTTGGGGAATTGGAGAGGTGCTCTGAGATTGAGACTAGGGGAGGGGTCAGAGGGAGGGTGAAGGGGATTGGAGAGAAGGTTGAGACTGTATGGGTGTTGACCAGTATGAGAGAGATTCAACATCGTGGGAGGGCCACTGGGAGAGTTGAGATCTGCGTGGTAGTAACATAAGCAATAGAGGTCCAAGTCTTGACTCTCTCTCCAATATACCCCTCCTGGTCTTAGCTCTCTTTTTGACTCCTCTGCCACATCTCAACCCTCCTTCTGACCTCTTCCCTTCAGATCTCAACTCTTTTACCAACCGCAACCACCTCTGTCTGACCTCTCTGCTGGACGATCCTCTCTCTGACCACTCCCCCAGGTCCTGACACTCCCTCTGAACCCTCCCATAGTCTCGACCCTCTCTCCAACTCCTCCCCTGGAAAAGAGTCAGAAGTTTGAGAACAGAGGGGGAGTCAGAGACAGGGTCAGGACCTGGGCAAAAGGGTCAGAGAGAGGACTCAGATGTGGGTATAGAGCCAAGAACTGGGTGAAGGTTTGGAGAAAGGATCAAAACCTGAAGGAAAGTGCTCAGAGGGAGGGTTGTGATTTGGACAAAGAGCTGGACAATGGGTTAAGAAATAGAATGGAGGGGAAGGGTCAGATAGAGGCCTGGGGTATGGGCAGAGGAGTCAGAGAAAGGGTAGTTGGGGACTGGGACAGAACCAAGGAGTTGATGTGGTTGGAAAAAGGACTGAGATATGGGTAGAGGGGTTGGAGGGAGGGTCAAGGTGAGGTGTTAGAGAGAGTGTCAAAACCTGGAGGAGAGGTCAGAGAGATATGTGAGTCAGGGAGGATCTGGAGCGAGATGAGACCAGGGACAGGGTTGAAGGGTTCAGATCGGCAGAGAGTCAGACAATCGATTGTGAGGTCTTCTGCAGTAAGAAGCGTCCTCTGTGAGAGAAAGTTGAAATGCCTGACTGAAGATGGACCCCTCGGCAGACACAGGTAAGTTGGCCCCTTACCTGGCACTGACCCTTTAGTGAAGAGCAGCTTCATACTCCTCGGGGTGTTAGACATTCCTGCAGTCTGGGCACTGTGCCTTTATGACTGTATGTATATTGATCAGACTCTCAAGGAAAGGAAAGATGGTCATTGTAGTAATGGTTAACACTGCTACCTCGCAGCTCCAGAGATCTGGATTCAGGCCTGACCTCAGGTGCCGTCTGTGTGGAGTTTGCATGTTCTCTCCCCATGATGATGTCAGTCACCCCGGATTCCAGTATTTCCTCCTGGTTCTCCTCTATTTCCTCCCACAACCCAAATACAGGGACTCAACCTGAAGTATCAACAATTCCTCACCACCCCCCCCCCACCACCACAAATGCTGGTCAACCCTCTGAGTTCTTCCAGCAGATTGTTTGTTGCTCCAGAGTCCAGCATCTACAGTCCCTTGTGTCTCCATTGAGCTGAACAAAGTAGCTTCACCACGGGGGCAAATACAGAAGAGGAGCTGTGATTTACTCAATCTCTGTGCAGTAATGGGGAACACGATGACCCGCAGTTATTCCTCCAAATCGTCAAATCGTACATGATCCGAACATAGAACATCTTTCTTTCTTTGCTTCTTCCTCTCGGTACATAGAATAGTATGGCACAGGAACAGGCCCTTCAGCCCACCATCTTGTGCCAAGCTGATTAAACTAGTAATTAAACACTTAACTAAACTAATCCCTTCTGCCTACACAATGTCCATAGCCCTCCATTCCCTGCACACTCATGTACCTATCTAAGAGCGTCTATCATATCTGCCTCCAGGCACCGACCACTCTCTGTGTAAAAAACTTGCCCCGCACATCTCCTTTGAATTTTCCCCTTCCCATCTTAAATGCATGCCATCTAGTATTAGACATTTTGACCCTTTGAAAAGGATACTGGCTGTCTACTCTATTCTCTCTCATAACCTTATAAACTTCTATCATGTCTCCCCTCAGCCTCTGACGCTCCAGAGAAAACAGCCCATGTCTGTCCTTCTCCTCACAATCTCTGAACCGTATGGACGAACTGTACGGAGAACGCAGCAAGTGTGGTGAATGGGCATGCACGCACCTGTGCACCTGCGCATGCTGTTGGTCGATGGTCCAGCGGATCAATGATGTGAGTGTGGCAGTACGCATGTACGCGTCTATACGCATGCGCGCACTGGCCGGCTGATCGCTCAACGAAGCAACAACAGCCTCTGACGCACGCAACTTCACTTTTGGCGCGGGACTTCGAAGACTCGGGTGCTTCCAGGTCTCCGCAGACCTTCTCGTGGATCTACAATTGTAAGTTGCTCAGTTCCTGTATTTTGATTAATATGGATCAGTAAAGTTGTTAATTCTGCCGCACCGTTGTCGTTCTTGCTCCGTGCATACGTAACCATTGGCGACGAGGATCAAAACAAGAATGAATATACTCAGCAACTGAGCCTCCACATCTTTATTGAGACTTCCATGAGGACTCTACATGGAAGTATGTAGAGTCATACAGCCACCACACACTGCTTCTCGCGAGTGCCTTCATCCTGCCCACCCTAGGGTGAGTGTCATGCAGATCGCGGAGTCTGCGCATGCGGCCTTGAGTGGGAACCACTACTTGACTATAATATGCAGCCATCCTGTAGGCTCAGCTCATGTTGGCGATTTGTAAATGGTTGAAATTCGGGTGAAGAGCTGGCGGGCCAACCGACCTGTCGTGCTCTTTTTACCCGTGATAGGAGTGGATCACGGGCTGTCCACTGCCTAATGAGGTGACTTTTGATTGGTGTTTCATCTAGGCTTTGCAACAGGTGAACAACCTCGAATGGAGGGGTGCCGGATGCTGTGCCCTCAACAATTGGTAATCTGCTCAAGGCGTCGGCAACGGCATTTTCATTTCCGGTGGGGATACTTCATTGTGTAGGAGTGTAAGGAAAGAGTTAAATTAGCCAAAAGTCATTTATGATTCCTCCTTAGTATGTACAGTAGTGTGTAACACAAAATGGCGGAGAACCTACGGGAGTACAAATGCACATCCTTGAGATTAGATACCAGTGAAGAATGTGTTCTTCTTAACAGAACTGTTGTCTCTGTTTGTAAGTTAGGTGCTTAGGCCGAAGGTGGTGAGTGACAAGGAGATACAATGTGGTACCACTAAGGAATGGAAAAGTACAGGGATAATAGTTATATTGTTTTTGAGGGGTATAAAAGGGGGCACTTTCTTTGTTCAAACTGGGACCTCCCTTTAAGTTGGGTCGCGACTGTGCTAAGATGTAGAGAGAAGGCTGTGTGAAAGGCAGGTAACATTTGGATCACGTACGCCGGCAAACTGACGGAGGGCCCGGTGAAGCCACAGGAGCATCCCCCGCCAATGAAGCTACCGTTCAAGTAGATGAACCAGCGGATGCTTCATCGAGAGGGGAACCTTCACAGCCCACGGACCTCGGCATCGGCTAGTCGGGGTGACACCGAGAGAGAAGCCACCGATATTAGGCAGAATAGTCAACCGATACTAGGCAGAATAGTGGCGGAAAAATCTTCTCAACGTTTCCCTATGTTCACATGACCTATTTTCTTCCCCTGCGGTTCCCTCCTACAGGGAGGAGGGATGAACTATACGGAGAACGCGGCAAATGAACACGCGCGCACCTGTGCGCGTGTCAGTCGGTCGATCGTCCAGCAGATCGATGGTGCGAATGTGGCAGTACCCACCTATGCGCACGCCTAAACGCATGCGTGCCCTGACCGGCCGATCGCTCGGTGGAGTGACGATGCCCTCTGATGCGCGCAACTTCACTTTCGGCATGGGACTTCAGGGACTTGGGCGCTTTAGGTCTCTGCAAACCTTCTCGTAGGTCTACAATTGTAAGTTGCTGTTTCTGTATTTTGACTAATATGGGTCAGTATAGATGTTTATTCTACCTCACCGTTGTCGTACTTGCTCCGTGCATACGTAACACCCTCTAGTCCTGGTAAACCTCTTCTGCACCCTCTCCAAAGCCTCCACATCCTTCCTATAATGTGTTGAAGTGTTGATGAGGCTCTATGGGGCACTGGTGAGACCTCATTTGGAATACTGTGTGCAGTTTTGGGCCCCTTATCTTAGGAAGGATGTACTGATGTTGGAGAGGGTTCGGAGAAGGATGATTCACGGAATGAAAGGGCTTACATACGATAACCGTTTGTCGGCTCTTGGACTGTACTCATTGGAGTACAGAAGAATGAGAGGGGACCTCATAGAAACATTCTGAATGTTGAAAGGACTAGACAGAGTAGATGTGGCTAAGCTGTTTCCCTTAGTGAATGTGTCCAGGACTAGAAGGCACAGTCTTAGAATTAGAGAGTACCCATCAAGAACAGAAATGAGAAGAAATTTCTTTAGCCAGAGGGTCATGGATTTATGGAATTTGTTGCCACATACAGCTGTGGAGGCCCGATCATTGGGGGTGTTTAAGGAGGAGATTGATAGGTATCGAATTAGTCAAGGTATCAAGGGATATGGGGAAAAGGCCGGGAATTGGGGCTAGATGGGAATAGTTTAGCTCATTGTGAGGTAGCAGAGCAGACTCGATGGGCTGAATGGCCTACTTCTGCTCCTTTGTCTTGTGATCTTGTGATAATGGGGCACATGGAAATATGTAGAGTCATACAGCAAAGAAATAGCCGGTAGTACTGACAAACACGGTAGTGTAGTGGTTAGCGTAACACTATTACAGCGCCAGTGACCCGGGTTCAATACCGGCCGCTGTCTGTAAGGAGTTCATATGTTCTCCCGTGTCTGCGTGGGTTTCCTCCCACATTCCAAAGACATACAGGTTAGGAAGTTGTGGGCATGCTATGTTGGCGCCGGAAGTGTGGCAACACTTGTGGTCTGCCCCCAGAACACACTACACAAAAGATGCATTTCACTGCATGTTTCGATGTACATGTGACCAATAAAATCTTATCTTTAAAATAGGCCCTTCGGCCCATCAGATACCCACTGACCATCAACCACCCACTAATCCGACATTAATCCTATCAACTCCTCCCAGATTCTAACATTCATCTACGTACTAGGGACAATTTACAATGGCCCAATTAACCTACTGACCCACATGATGCAGGAGGAAACCGGAGCACTCGGAAGCAACCCACACAGTCACAGGGAGAACGTGCAAACTCCAATCAGTCAGCACCGGATGGAAACCAGCTCTCAGGAGCCGTGAGGTGGCAACTCTACCCAGCTGCCCCACTGTGCCGCCCTTCATTGCCACCATTTCTTCATTGTCACTGGGTCCTGGAATTCTTCATCCAACAACATTACGCAGGCACTTTCACCAGAAGGACAGCAGTGGTCCAAAAAGTCAACTCAGCACCACCTTCTCAAGCCTATTCAGGGATGGGCAGTGACAATGTTAGGAGTTTGAGGGGGTTCAGTACGTCACCAAAGACTTAAAAATTTCTACAGATGTACGGTGGAGAGCATTCTGACTGGTTGCATCACCGCCTGGTACGGAGGCTCCAATGCACAGGATCGCAAGAGGCTGCAGAGGGTTGTAGACTCAGCCAGCTCCATCACAGGCACAACCCTCCCCACCATCGAGGACACCTCCAAAAGGCGGTGCCTCAAGAAGGCGGCTTCCATGACTAAGGACCCTCACCGTCCAAGACATGCCCTCTTCTCATTACTACCATCAGGGAGGAGGTACATGAACCTCAAGACCCACACTCAATGATTTAGGAACAGCTTCTTCCCCTCTGCTATATGATTTCTGAATGATGCATGAACCCATGAACACTACCTCGTTATTCCTTTTCTCATATACTATTTATTTATTTTTGTAATTTATAGATTTTTATGTCTTTGCACTGTACTGCTGCCGCAAAACAACACATTTCATGTCATATGACTTGATAGAGGTGTACAAGATGATAAGAGGCATAGATTGAGTGGACAGACAGAGACTTTTTCCCAGGGTGACAATGGCTAACACGAGGGGACATAATTTTAAGGTGATTGGAGGAAGGTATAAGGGGGATGTCAGGGGTAAGTTTTTTACACAGAGAGTGGTGGGTGTGTGGAACACACTGCCGGCAGAGGTTGTGGGGGCAGATACATTAGGGACATCTAAGAGACTCTTAGACACATGAATGATAGAGAAATGGAGGGCTATGTGGGAAGGAAGGGTTAGACAGATCTTAGAGCAGGATAAAATGTCGGCACAACATTGTGAGCCGAAGGGCCCATACTGTGCTGTAGTGTTCTACGTTCTATGTTATATATGTCAGTGATAATAAATCTGATTCTGATTCTCATGATACTCACGTCCTCAAGGGAATTAAAAAGTCTTAGCACATGAGAATTAAGATCGAGAGTAACCCATGTGATCCTTCAAATTGCTGATTGCTTTAATTCAGATTTTTCTGCCCTAAATCCTTACAGCGATATAGTTGGGTAAGAGCTGATCACCATACACTTTCTCATCATCATTGGGTCAGGTGTAAGGGTGTGTTCAGCAGGCTATTCAAATATGGGTGCACCTTGGCTGATCTCCAGCCTGTCCTCCCTCATGTGCAGGCACCTTCAAGCACCATTTGACAGACTGTGCTCGGAAGAACAAACCCTGATGTTTTGTTTTTTCTTTTTCCTTCCCTCACATTCATGTCATGTTCTTGAGCAAATTTGGCATTGGCCAAGGATCAACGAACTGCCAGGTAATCGTTGAAATATGAAAAAGGTTCATAGCTGTAAGATGACAGAGTGTTAAACCTGATATTGGAATTGGTTTATTATTGTCACTTGTACCGAGGTACAGTGAAAAACTTGTCTTGCGTACCGTTTCTACAGATCAATTCATTACAACAGTGCAGATACATTAAGTTAGTACACGTTCATTGAGGTAGTACAGGGTAAAAACAATAACAGAATACAGAGTAAAGTGTCACAGCTACAGGGAAGGGCAGTGCAGGCAGACAATAAGGTGCAAGGTCATAACGAGGTAGATTATGAGGTCAGAGTCCATCTCATCGTATAAGGGAACCGTTCAATAGTCTTATCACAGTGGGGTAGAAGCTGTCCTTGAACCTGGTGGTACGTGCCCTCAGGCTCCTGTATCTTCTACCTGATGGAAGAGGAGAGAAGAGAGAATGACCCGGGTGGGTGGGGTCTTTGATTATGCTGGCTGCTTCACCAAGAGGTATAGACAAGAGTCCATGGAGGGGAGGCTGGTTTCCGTGATGTGCTGGACTGTGTCCACAACTCTCTGTAGTTTCTTGTGGTCCTGGGCAGAGCAGTTGCCGTACCAAGCTGTGATGCATCCAGATTGGATAATTTCTATGGTGCATTGATAAAAGTTAGTGTGTCAAAGGGGACATGCCAAATTTCTTTAGCCTCCTGAGGAAGTAGAGGTGCTGGTGAGCTTCCTTGGCCATGGCATCTACATGGTTGGACCAGGACAGGCTACTGGTGATGTTCACTCCTAGGAACTTGAAGCTCTCAACCCTCTCGACCTCAGCACCATTGATGTAGACAGGTGCATGTACACTGCCCCCTTTCCTGAAGTCAATGACCAGCTCTTTTGTTTTGCTGACATTGAGGGAAAGGTTGTTGTCATGACACCATGTCACTAAGCTCTATATCTCCTTCCTGTACTCCAACTCATCATTATTTGAGCCTACTACAGTGGTATCATCTACAAACTTGTAGATGGAGTTAGAGCAGAATCTGGCCACGCAGTCATGAGTGTATAGAGAGTAGAGGGCTGAGGACACAGCCTTGTGGGGCACCAGTGTTGAGAATAATTGTGCTGGAGGAATTGCTGCCTATCCTCGCTGATTGAAGTCTGTTAATTAGAAAGTCAAGGATCCAGTTACAGAGGGAGATGTTGAGTCCCAGGTCCCAGAGTTTGGTAATGAATTTGCTTAGACTTGTAGTATTGAAGATGGAGCTGTAGTCAATAAACAATAGTCTAATGTAGGTGTCTTTACTGTCTAGATGCTCCAGAGATGAGTCTAGGGCCAGGGATACGGTGTCCACTGTAGATCTGTTACGGCGGTAGGCGAATTGCAGTGGGTCAAAGTTGTCTGGGAGGCTGGAGTTAATGCATGCCATTAACTTCATGATGGTGGATGTTAGAGCCACTGGTCGGTAGTCATTAAGGCATGGAACGAGCTGCCAGAGGAAATGGTTGAGGCAGGTACAACAGTATCATTTAAGGAGCACTTAGATAGGTACATGCAGGGCGGGGCTTAGAGGGATATGGGCTGAACGCGAGAGATTGGTACTAGCTGGGTGGGCACCATGGTTGGCATGGACTACTTGGGCCAAAGGGCCTGTATCCGTGCTGTATTGCTTTGTGACTCTATGGATCTAATAGACTTAACATCTTATTTGAAGCTAAAGGGTGAACAGGTTTTATTTCCTGAAGACTGGTTCTCAATTTAATTAATATCTGCTATCCATAATTTCATAACACCAGAATAATCTCTAACAGCTACGTATGTAATTAAAAGCTGCATTATTGGATTAAATATTTCATTCCCTTTGCAAATTAAGTGAGTCCTTTATCACTAAAACAAGAACAATGAAAAGTTTTGTCAAAAAGATGACTTTAAGAAATTCTGTGATAATGTCTTCAAGGGGATCAATGGTTTGAGTAACTAAAATGACAGCAATGACCATTAAACAAACCATTACTGGGTCCTTGTTCATGCTAGCTTCCTTGACCATTGTGCCACCTTTCAGAAGGACTGTCCTGCTGAGTGTTGTGAAATTGGTATATGTTTGTTGAAGGACATACTGGTCCCTCTCTGGGAAACGGTTCAAATTACCTCCACTGGCGATGACAAAGACGATTCCTGCCGCGATTACTGTAGCAATGATTCGGCCAATGTTCATGAAAACTACAGTGCTTATTCCTGTGATTAATAAGGGGCGTGCAATGAAGATACAGGCAAAACCTACAATGAGAAAGGTAAGGCAGTTCTGTGCATTGCACCCGTTAGTAACAAGAGGCAAAAGGAAGTCAGCAAGAAAGTTAGAGCTGGTTATACCTCGGAGTATGAACTTACACCATCTCACCAGACCCTGCATAATGCCACCGATCCCACCAAGACACTTGGTGCCAACGGCAACCAGGCCAATCGCAACCAAGCCAAATGGACTGCATAGGAGGATGAAGGACAAGAAGCTGAGGACCTGGAACAGGATGGAAGCCACCCAGAAGACCAGGTTGACCAGGTTTACCAGGACACTGGCGGAATTCAGGAGGAACGTGGCTACATTGACAAGGATCTTAAAGAGGAACTGGAGACAGAAGGTGACCACACTCCAAACCTTGACAAGGAGGGTCAGGAGGATATTGAAGAGGAACTGGAAAAAGAAGGTGACCACATTCCAAACATTGACAAGGATGGTCGGGAGGACATTGAAGAGGAACTGGAAACAGAATGTGACCACACTCCAAATGTTGACAAGGAAGGTCAGGAGGATTTTGAAGAGACAGAGGGTGACCACACTCCAAACTGCACCATAAATTGCAACGACTAATCCATACATAACTGATATGATCAAAGCAATGGTGGCCACCAGAAAAGAGGCAACGGCAGCAACCGCACGAAAGATCAGCTCAATAACACTCATCACAAGCCCAATACCGACCTTGAACAGCCAACCTATACCCTTAGATACGACAGTGTAAACTCTCTGCTTAAAAGTCACATAACCCTGCTGATCCCTCTCGTTGAACTGCCTCTGAACCCATTCCTGCAGATTGTTCTCGGCGACGGACGCGTTCATTATATTTCCATTCCTCAGATCCATCCACGTGATTTCACCTTCTTCCTCTTCATCTTCTTCCTCTTCCTCTTCCCCACAGCAGGTGTGGTAGGTGAACACCACGCTTGGTATGTTCACCCTGGCCTTTAGGAAGTCTTCAGATGGAATGACCCCAGTGATCACGAACAGCTTCTGATTTGCCTTACATTGTTTGCTTTTCACAGTTCTCTCCACCTGATGATACCATCTGCTGTTCATCGTCTTAGACATGGGTACAATGTTGGTAAGGGTGCACGATGCGATTCCCCCGCCTTGCTTAAAGGAGTAGGGGTACAGGTGACCTCTGTCATACCCCTGTCCTCTATAATCACCGTTGACAGCTTGGTTCTTCCCCACTCCCTCAGACGGCTCCTTGCTCATCTCATCCGAACCATCTGGTATATCCAACTGAAAATAATGGTGGACATGGTCAATCACCTCCTGCTCGTAGAATTGCAGAAATGGTACAGCACAAAGAAGGCCATTCAGCCCACTGAGTCTATCCCTTAGGAGCAATCCATTTAGTCCCAATATGTTTGTACAATTATGAGAGGCATAGATAGGGTAGAAAGTCAGAATCCTTTTCCCATGATAGAAAGGTCAAATACAAGAGGGCATGCATTGAAGGTGAGAGGGGAAAGTTTAAGGGAGGGGTGCAGGGCAAGTTTTTTTAAACAGAGAGTGGTGGGTGCCGGGGTAGTGGTGGAGGCAGATACGATACTGGTGCTTAAGAGGCAGGGAATGGAGGAATGTGGATCATATGCAGACAGAAGAGATTTAGTGTAATTTGGCATTGTGTTCAGCACAGACATTGTGGGCAAAAGGGCCTGTTCCTGCTGTACTGTTCTGTGTTGCTGTTATCTCTGAATCTTATATTATGTTTTCTTACGACGCAGAGGGAGCCCATTCAGCCTTTTGAGTCAATGCCAGTTCTACAGAGGATTTCCACTGGTCCTATTCCCCCACATTTCATTGTAGCCCATTCCCTTTCATTAACTCTCCCCACCCATTCCCCCACCATACCCCACAACCTTCAGGACTTTTTTAGATTCTAGCATCAACCATGAGTGCAGAATATTACTCTTTTAGCAAGATATCCTACAGGGGAGGAAATCTGCTGCCCACACTTGGATCTGGCATGTGTGAGACTGCTGACCTACAACACGTCTGTGAAGAGAGAAACAGAGATAATGTTTCAGAGAGACTGACAAAGGGAGTGTCTCTGATAGATTGAGTCCTATAGAGCATATCAGCACAGAAACAGGCCCCTCAGCCCATCCAGTCCATGCCGACCTGATCTTCTGCCTAGTCCCATCTACCTGCACCCAGACCATATCCCTCCAAACCCCTCCCGTCCATGTACCTATCCAAACTTCTCTTAAATGTTACACTTGAACCCACATCCACCACTTCCGCTGGCAGCTCGTTCCACACTCGCACCACCCTCTGAGTGAAGTAGTTCCCCCTCAGATTCCCCTTAAATATTTTACCTTTCACCCTGAACCTATGACCTCTAGTTCTAGTCTCACCCAACCTTAGGGGAAAAAGCCTGCATGCATTCACCCTGTCTATACCCCTCATCATTTTGTATACCTCTATAAGATCTCTCCTCATTCTCCTGAGCTCCAGGGAATAAAATCCTAACCTATTCAAGTTTAACAGTAGTGTAGCAGTTAGTGTAACGCTATTACAGCGCAAGCGACCCAGGTTCAATTCCAGCCACTGTCTGTAAGGAGCTTGTACGTTCTCCCTGTGACTGCGTGGGTTTCCTCCAGGTGCTCCGGTTTCCTCCCACATTCCAAAGACGTACGGGTTAGGAAGTTGCAGGTATGCTATGTTGGTGCCGGAAACGTGGCGACACTTGCGGGCTGCCCCCAGAACATTCTATGCAAAAGATGCATTTCACTGTGTGTTTTGATGTACATGTGACTAATAAAGAAATCTTAGATCTTAATCTTAAATTTTGACCAACATCTTGGTGAAGACTAGAAGGGAAATAATAACCATTGAGGACAAACAAGGCAAAAGACACAGACGGAAAACCTGTCAGAGAGAGGAGCAGAATTTATCCGAGGTTTGTGGAAAAGGAGAGGCAGTCAACTAAACCAAAAGAAATTTTAGGCTAAACTTACAGATGCTGGAAATCTGAAAAAAAAAACAGAAAATGCTGATAACACTCAGCAGGTCAGGCAGCATCTGTGGAGAGAGAAAAACAGTTTTCCCCAGTTACTGGCCAACCTCATTCAGGAACTTGATTGCCCTCTTTCCCAGTTCCCAAACCTATCCCTAATCTTGTAATGTTAACAGTCTGTCTTTCCACAGACACAGCTGGCCTGTCTCCAGATTTTCTGCTTTTATTTAAGAATTTGAACAGGCTGCAATTTATTGTGGAACGGTGAGATTTTTCAGCATAACTGAACTGGCTGCTAAAATCCTGCTGTGACAAACAGAGAATTAAAGACAATCTGTCCCATTGTCAAACTGCCTCGGCTGTAGTTTGAATTATGTATATTGATCGGGGGCCTCACCTACAAGCAGTTAGGAATTCATTGCTGCCGCCCTGATCATTTGAGAACCAACCTGCAGCAAGTTAGTCCTGGATTCACATGGCACAGAAGCAAACCCTTTAGCTCACTGTGTCCATGCCAACCATCAAGAACACATCTGCATTAATCTCATTAATCAGCACCTGTTCTGTAGCTTGCTATGCCTTGGCAATTCTAGTGCTTGAAAGAAATTCGGCATGTCCACTTTGACCCTCGCTAATTTTTAACAATGCACTCTGGAGAGCATCCTCTCTGGATGCATCACAGCTCTACCCAAGACCGCAAGAAACTGCAGAGAGTTGTGGACATCACGGACACCAGCCTCCCCTCCACAGACTCTGTCTACACTTCTCGCTGACTCGGTAAAGCAGCCAATATAATCAAAGACCCCACCCACCCTGGACATTCTCTCTTATCCCTCCTCCCATCGGGCAGAAGTTACAAAAGTCTGAAAGTATGTACCACCAGGCTCAAGGACAGATTCTATCCCACTGTTATAAGACAAATGAATGGTCCCCTGGTACGATAAAATGGACTCTTGACCTCACAATCTGCTTCTTTATGGCCTTATTTCCTGCCTACACTGCACTTTCTCTGTAACTGTAACACTTTATTCTGCATTCTGTTATTGTTTTCCCTTGTACTGCCTCAATGCACTGATGTGATGAACTGATCTGTATGCATGGCATGCAAAACAATGTTTTTCACTGTATATTGGTACATGTGACAATAATAAACCAAAGTACCAGTTTGTTCGGATACTTCTTCAATGTTGTGAAACTTTCTACCTCCACTATCCCCTCATGCAGTGCATTCGAGGTTCCAACCACATCTGGGTGGAAAAAAAAGTCCTCAGTTACCCTCCAATCATCTTATTCCTAACCCAGTTTTTTCCCTGTTTATTCTTTTGGAGTCAAGGACATCTCCAGCTCGACCCGCTCGGCATGTTCTCCTGCTCTGTATTTTGCAACTCCCACGTTCTCTTGTCTGTGTTCTGTTGCCTACGTTCTCACTGTCTACCTGCTCCCATTCACTCATTGACAAGATAACCTTGCTGCAGCTGATCCCCATAGTCACCCTGTTTTACCCTGAGAGACACGCACCCTCCGTCGTTCTCCCCGCAGTTTTACAAGCTTCTTTTGTCCCTTTTTCAACTCTGATAGTCTTCAACATGAAACTGTTGACTCTGTTTCTCTTCCTGTCAGATGCAGGCTGACCTACTGAGCATTTCTGGTATCTTCTGCTTTTATTTTAGATTTCCAGCATCAGCAGTTTCTTTTTGATCAAAGTCATTCTGTAACCTAAGACTATCTCCTCACCACCAATGAGCAGCAGAGTGGTGCAGCTAGTAGGACTGCTGCCTCACAGTGCCAGAGACATGGGTTTAATCCTGACCTTGCATGCATGTTCTCCCTGTGACCGCGTGGGTTTAATCCTGACCTTGCATGAATGTTCTCCCTGTGACTGCGTGGGTTTCCCCCGGCTGCTCCAGTTTCCTCCCACATCCCAAAGACGTGCAGAGTGGTACCTTAATTGGCTGTTGTGTGTACATAAGATAAGATACTTATTCATTAGTCACATGTACATTGATACACACAGTGAAATGCGCCTTTTTGCATTACTAAGAATGTGTTGGGGGCAGCCCGCAAGTGTCGCCACTCTTCTGGCACCAATATAGCACGCCCACAGCTCCTAACCTGTACGTCTTTGGAATGTGGGAGGAAACCGGAGCACCCGGAGGAAACCCACGCAGACACGGGAAGAACGTACAAACTGCTTACAGACAGCAGCAGGAATTGAACCCGGGTCGCTGGCGCTGTAATAGCGTTACGCTAACCACTACACTACTGTGGGCGACAGAATCTGGGATGCATTGAAAAGAATGTGCGGACAATAAAGTTAATGTAGGATTAGTGTAAGTGGGTGGCTGGTGGTTGGCACTGACTTGGTAAGCTAAAGGACCACGGTACAGTACAGAACTGGCACGGTAGCATAGCGGTTAGTGTTTTAAAACAAAGTTTTATCTCTCTGTGACTCCGAACATCAGCTGGGACTCTATCATTGGAGTGTAGGGAAATGTGTGGCCATATTATAGAGTTGTATAAGATCATGGTGGGCATAGAGAGGGTGAATGCACATGGGCTTTTCCCCAGGGTTGGGGAGTCAAGAACTAGAGACCATATATTTTGGGCAAGAAGGGCTAGATTTAATAGGAACCTGAGGGGCAACTTTTTCCACCCAGAGTGTAGTCAGTATGTGGAACGAGCTGCCAGAGAAAGTGATTGAGGCAGGTACATGAACGACACTTAAAAGTCACTTGCATAGATACGTGGAGAGGAAAAATTTAGAGGGATACGGGCCAAATGGGACTAGCTAAGATGGGAATCTTGGTCAGCATGGACTAGTTGGGCCGAAGGGCCTGTTTCCACGCTGTGTAACTCTATTAGCATAGTTCTAAGACTCCTCCTTACCTGCGGCTCAATGAAGAAGTTATAGGGTCTCTTGTCCTCAGCAACCGTGGTCCCAGAAATGTCGTTGTAAGCGGAGTAGAGAGGGATCCGGAGCTCCTTGTCGTACAGCGTTGCAAAGTGGTCCTCATTATCATAATGCTGGCAGACTCTGGCCAGACTGCTAGAATTAAATATGAGGGGTTCAATACCGTTACAGAAGAACTGTCCGCATTCATCGAAGGAGTCAACCACTCTCGCCTCAGTGGCCCGTGGAATGATAACTATGGACAGCAGGACTAGGCTACAGCGCTCCATCCCTCTTGTTCTGAGATCGGAGGGGATGACCCAGCGCCCCTGGCAGCTCACTGAATTTTTTGGTTGTGTGTGTGCTCACTAATGGTAAAACAAATTCTGAAGCCAATGCGTTAGAAAACACCTTCAGTGGTTCCGACCAGTTGATCTGAACCAGCGTCACAGACGATGCAGATACTGGAGTTGGTAGCGTTGATAGCACACAAAACAAGCGGTGGTTGCAACACCAGCGTTACACCTGAAAAAGTTCGATGAAAACCGTTTCATAAATGGAAGATGAAAGAGAAACTTCTAGAAATTCCCTCCCCATCAGCAGTTCAGGCAGCATCTACCGACCGAGAAGGCGTTTCATTTCCAGGAAACCAATACCATCTGTGATGGAGCTGGGTCCGTCTCGGGGGTTAAGTGGAACCCGCGAATGATGTGGAGCTGACTGAGGGTTAGTTATTGGTATTGGTTTATTATTGTCACTTGTACCCAGGTACAGTGAAAAACTTGTCTTGCACACCGATCGTACAGGTCAATTCATTACACAGTGCAGTTAGTACAGAGAGCATTGAGGTAGTACAGAGTAAAGTGTCACAGCTACAGAGAAAGTGCAGTGCAATAAGGTGCAAGGTCACAACAAGGTAGATGGTGAGGTCAGAGGGAGCCGTTCAATAGTCTGATCACAGTGGGTTAGAAGCTGTCCTTGAGCCTGGTGGTACGTGCCCTCAGGCTCCTGCATCTTCTACCTGATGGAAGAGGAGAGGAGATACAATGACCTGGGTGGGTGGGGTCTTTGATTATGCTGGCTGCTTCACCAAGGCGGCAAGAGGTAAAGACAGAGTCCATGGAGGGGAGGCTGGTGTCCGTGATGTGCTGGGCTGTGCCCACAACTCTCTGCAGTTTCTTGTGGTCCTGGGCAGAGCAGTTGCCGTACCAAGCCGTGATGCATCTGGACAGGATGCTTTCTACGGTGCATCGATAGAGGATGCAGATCTTCGACCTTCCAGCGTCTAAAAAAACTCTGCTTTTTCTGTTTTGTGCCACCGAGCAATGACCACACATCATATTCCATGGCCTCACTTGCCTCAAAACCTCTTCCCACCTCCTCCCTAACACACAGCCCCACTGAGTTATTTGTGCCAGGGGCAGCAACAACTGATAGTGCAGCTGCCTCACAGCCCGGATTGCTCCTGACTGTGTGCCTGCTGTGCGCGGGGGCTGCATGTTGTCTCCGTGACCGTGTGTGTGCTCCCGTTTCCTGCCACATCCCAATGTTGTGCCGCAGTGTCAACTGCGCAAGGGGGCAAGTGGGAAAAGCACCAAAGCGGAGTCGGTGGGCATGTGTGAGAGGGAGTAGGTTGCGGGGATACAGGGAAAAGGGAAGGGGGTTGAAAGGGCTGCTTGGCTGGGAGACAGCAATGAATTGATGGGTTGAATGGCCTCCCTCTGTGTTGCAGTAAGTAATCAGTAAAATTGGAAATATGGCATTTCCCTTCAGTCAGATTGTCAGTACAGATTGTGAATCACTGACTGCCAAATGCTGATCCCTAAAATACGCCACCAGTCATTCACTGTACCTCGGTACAAGGGACGATAATAATCCAATAGCAAACCAATACCAATACCAGTCCCCGCCTGCCTACCTGGTTGCATCATAGAACATAGAACAGTACAGCACAGAACAGGCCCTTCGGCCCACAATGTTGTGCCGACATAGCTATTCCCTCCTACCTACAGAATGCCCATATTTTCCTCTCATTCATGTGCCCATCCAAGCCCCTCTTGAAAGCCCCCGATGAGTTTGCCTCCACCACCCCTATCAGGCAACGCATTCCAGGCACCCACCACTCTCTCAGTAAAAAACGTACCCCTGATGTCTGTTCTGAACCTACCTCCTCTCACCTTAAATGCATGCCCTCTGGTATTGGATTGCTCAACAATGGGAAAAAGATATTGCTTGTCCACCCTATCTACGCCCCTCATAATTTTACACACTTCCAACAAATCACCCCTGAGCCTCCGCCCCTACAGAGATAAGGGCCCAAGTTTGTCCAGCCTTTCCTGATAGTACATGCCCTCTAATCCAGGCAGCATTCTCGTAAACCTCCTCTGCACCCTCTCTAAAGTCTCAACATCCTTCCTATAGTGAGGTGACCAGAACTGCATGCAATAATCTAAATGCGGCCTAGCCAGAGTTCTCTCGAGATTTATCATGACTCCTATACTCAACACTTCGATTAATGAAATTAATCCTGGTCTGGTACGGCAATTCAAATGTAAGAATCTGCAGAGTAGTGAACTCAGCCCAATCCCAATACATCACAGGCACATTTCTCCCCACTCTCAAAAGTATCTACATGCCTCAAGAAGGCAATATCTATCATCAAAGATCCCCACCATCCGGGCTGTGCCATCTTCTCGCAGCTACCATTGGGCAGGAAGTACAGAAGCCTGAAGTCCCACACCACCAGGTTCAAGAACAGCTACTTCCCTTCAACCATTCGGTTCTTCAACCAACCCGCACAACCTTAATCACTACCTCAGTTAAGCAACACGATGACCACTTTGGACGACAATGGACTTTGTTTTTAAAATGCATCTTTTGCGTAGAGTGTTCTGGGGGCAGCCTGCAAGCATCGCTACTTTTCTGGCACCAACAGATCATGTTTTATACCAGTTATACCAGAAGGTGTTGCCTTCTTGAGGCATGTAGATAGTGGGGAGGGATGTGCCCGTGATGTATTGGGCTGAGAATATCCCTCCCAGACGCAACAGGGATAGTGTCTCCCTTGTCCTCCTATTTCATCCCACAAGCCTACGTATCCAACACATCATTCTCTGCCTCTTCCGCCATCTCCAAAAGGACCCCACCACCAAGCACATCTTCCCTTCCCCACCCCTCTCTGCCTTTTGCAGGGACCGCTCTCTCCGTGACTCCCTAGTTCACTCCTCCCTCCCCACCCATCCCGCTCCCACTCCGGAAACTTTCCACTGCCCCTGGCATAGGTGCAACACCTGCCCCTACACCACCTCCATCACCTCCGTCCAGGGACCCAAACAGTCCTTTCAGGTGAGACAGAGATTCACCTGCACCTCCCTTAATATCATCTACTGCATTCAGTGCTCCAAGTGTGGCCTCCTCTACATTGGTGAGACCAAACGCAGACTGGGTGACCGTTTCGCAGAACACCTGCGCTCTGTCCGTAACCGCGACCTGCATCTCCCCGTTGCCAGTCACTTCAACTCCCCCTCCCACACTATCACTGATATGTCAGTCCTCGGCCTCCTCCACTGCCAGGAGAATTCCAAGTGCAAACTGGAGGAACAGCACCTCATTTTCAGTCTTGGAACCTTGCAGCCTAACGGCATGAACATTGAATTCTCCCACTGTAAGTAACCCCCACCCCCCTTCCCCACAACACCCCCCCCCCCACCATGCTTCTCTTCTCTTTCCGAGCCTCCTTTTTTCCCGTCTCTCCTTCTATTACCCCTCCCCCAGTGGATCTGCTCTCCCCTCCTCCCCCACACCTGCTTATCGCTACCTCTTACCTGCATCTACCTATCACCACCTTGTGCCCACCCCGCCTCCCATCTTTTGTCCACCTATCACTGCTCTGCTTTTCCCTCCTATATATTGGGCTCCCCTTTTCCTATCTTCAGTCCTGAAGAAGGGTCCTGACCTGAAACGTTGACCACCTGCTTTTCTCCACGGATGCTGCCTGGCCTGCTGAGTTCCTCCAGCATCATCGTGTTTTCCATCTAGATTCCAGCATCTGCAGTCCTTTATTTCTCTGTCCGTAAGGAGTTTGTACGTTCTCCCCATGTCTGCGTGGGTTTCCTCCCACATTCCAAATACGAAGGTGTTAGGAAGTTGTGGGCATGCTATGTTAGCACTGGAAGCATGGCGACACTTGTGGGCTGCCCCCAGAACACGCTACGCAAAGGATGCATTTCACTGTGTGTTTCAATGTACCTGTGACTAATAAAGAAATCTTATCTTGTCTTATCTTATTCTGTGACTGCAAAAGAGATGCCAGGATGGTGTGTTGCCTCCCGAGTGCCAGGGTTGAGGATGTCTTGGAGTGGCTGCAGAACATTCTCAAGGGGGAGGGTGAGCAGCTAGAGGTCGTGGTGAACATTAACGCCAAAGACATAGGTAGAAAGGTGGAAGGGGTCCTGCATAGTGAGTATATGGAGTTAGGAAAGTGGCTGATAAACAGAAGGTAGTAATGTCTGGATTACTCCTGGTGCCACATGCTAGTCGGGTCAGGAACAGAAAGATAGAACAGATGAATGTGTGGCTGAGGAACTGGTAGGGGGGGTCAGGTTTCAGGTCCTTGGTCATTGGAACCTCTTCTGAGGCAGGGGCGACCTGTACAAGAGGGATGAGTTGCACCTTAACTGGAGGGGAACCGGGAGGAAGGGTTTAAACTAGTTTGGCAGGGGGATGGGAACCAGCACATTAGGTCAGAAAGTGGAGGGACTGAGAAGAGGGTAGATGTCATGACCAGTAAGTCTGTATGGAAGAACAGGCAGGAGCAGATTAATAGACACAATGGGATGGGCGGGTTGAAGTGTGTGTGTATTAATGCTAGCAGTATTATGGGTAAGGGTGATGAATTTAGAGCATGGATCAATACATGGAACTATGATGTTGTGGCCATTACAGAGACTTGGTTGAGAGAGGGACAGGACTGGATGATTAATGTTCCAGGGTTTTTATGTTTTAGAAGATAGAGAGGGGGATAAAAGGGGGAGGGGAGTTGCACTATTAATCAGGGACAATATCACAGCTGCACTCAGAGGGGACATAACGGAGGGCTCATCACTGAGTCTACACGGGCAGAGCTCAGAAATAAGAAAGGTGCAATCACTCTGATGGGATTATACTACAGTCCCCCCGGTAGCCACTGGGACATTGGGGAACAGATATGCAGGCAGATTAGGGAAAGGTGTAAAAGGTGGGCAACTTCAACTTCTGGGACCTCCTTAGTGCAAGAGATTTAGAGGAAGCAGAATTTGTTAGGTGCATCCAGGAGGATTTCTTAAATCAGTATGTATATAGTCCAATGAGAGGAGGAGCCATACTGGACCTGGTGTTGGGAAATTAGCCTGGTCAGGTGACTGACCTTTCAGTGGGAGAACATTTAGGGAACAAGTGACCACAACTCCTTAGGCTTTAAGATAGCTATAGATAAGGATAAGTATGGACCTTGTGGGAGAGTATTAAGTTGGAGCAGGGCAAATTACAAGAGCATTAGGCAAGAACTAGGGAGAATTAGTTGGGAATAGCTGTTTTTGGGCAAGTCCACATCTGACATGCAGAGGGTGTTTAAAGACCAACTGCACAGAGTACAGGACAGGGATGTTCCAGAAAGAAGGAAGGACAAGGATGGCAAGATAAGGGAACCTTGGATGTCGAGAGAGGTGGTGAATTTAATTAGAAAAAGGAAGCATATGTAAGATTTAGGAAGCTAAAATCAAAACGAGCCATTGAGGATTATGAAGAAACACACACAAAAAGTGCTGGGGGAACTCAGCAGGTCAGGCAATATCTGTGGAGGGAAATGAACAGTCGACATTTAGGGTCGAAACTCTTCATCAGAACTGGAAAGGATGAGGGCAGAAGCCAGAATAAAGAAGGTCAGGGGAGGGGGAGAAGCACACGCAGGCGGGTGATAGGTGAGTCTAGGTGAGGGGAGAAGTTAGGTGGGTGGGGGAGGGGGGAGATGCAAGAAGCTGAGAGGTGATAGGTAGAAGAGGAAAAGAGCTAAGGAAGAAGGAATCCGGTAGGAGAGGGCAGTGGACCATGGAATAAAGGGGAGGTGGGGAATAGATGGGCAGGTCATTGAGGGCAGGGGAAGGGGAAAGAGAAGGGATGAGGGAAGACGGTGGGGGGGGGGGGAAGAGGGTAGGGGATAACTGAAAGTTAGAGAAATCGATGTTGAGGCTGTCAGGTTGGACATTACCAAGGTGGAATATGAGGTGTTGTTCCTCCAAGAAGCTAGAAAAGGACTCAAGAAGGGGAATTAGGAGAGCCAAGATGAGCCAGGAAAAGACCTTGCCAAGTAGGATTAAAGAGAATCCCAAGGCATTTTATACATACATTGAGCAATGGGGTAACGAGGGAGAGGGCAGGACCACTCAAGGATAAAGGAGGGAAAATGTGCTTGGAGGCATAGGGTGTGGGCAAGGTCTTAAGTGAGTACTTTGCAGTGGTTTTAACCAAGAAGGACATGGAGGGTAGTGAGATCAGTGTGGAGCATGCTAAAATGCTGGGGCACTTTGAGATCACGAAGGAGGTAGTGTTGGGTCTCTCAAAGAACATTAAGGTGGATAAGTCCGCAGGGCCTGATGGGATATACCCCAGGTAAATAAGAGGGACAAGAGATGAGATTGCTGGGGCCTTGACCAAGATCTTCGTGTCCTCTCCAGCCACAGGTGAGGTCCCAGAGGACTGGCAAGTAGCTAACGTTGTTCTCTTATTCAAGAAATAGGGATAATCCTAGAAACTATAGACTGGTGAGTCTCACATCAGTGGTAGGGAAGCTTTAGGAGAGGATTCTTAGGGAAAGGATTTATGAGCATTTGGAAAACTATGGCCTGATTAGGCAGTCAGCATGGTTTTGTGCGAGGCAAGTCATATTTTAATAATGTGAGTTTTTCAAGGAGGTGACAAAGGTGATTGATGGAGGTAGAGCTGTGGATGTTGACTACATGGATCTTAGTAAGGCGTTTGACAAGGTCCAAGGATCTTGTGAAAAAGGTTATGGATAGCATAGATTGCCAATGGATACAGCAGAAAATGGCAGATGGAGTTTAATCTGGTTAAATGTGAGGTGCTGCACTCCGGGAAATCAATGTAAAGGGACAGTATACTGTTCATGGAAAGACCTTTTACAGCATTGATGGAGCGGGATCTTGGGTTCCAAGTCCATAGCTCCCTGAAAGTTGGCTGCACAGGTTGATAGTGTGGTAAAGAAGGTGTATGGTATGCTTGCCTTTATTAGTCGAGGCATTGAGTTGAATAGTTGGGAAGTTATATTGCAGCTTTATAAAATTCTGGTTGGGCCATATCTGGAGTATTGCATTCAGTTCTGCTCAGCCCATTCTAGGAAGAATATGGAGGCTTTGGAGAGGGTGCAGAAGAGGTTTACCAGGATGCTGCTTGGATTAGAGGGCATGTGCTACAAGGAGAGGTTAACTTAAAGGTTGTTTTCTCTGGAGCAGTGGAGGCTGAGGGGAGACCTGATAGAAGTTTAGAAAATTATGAAAGGCATAGACAGTTAGTATCTTTTTCTCAGGATCGAAATATCTAATACCGGAAAGCATGCATCATAGGTGAGAAGGGCAAGTTCAAAGAGGAATTTCTTTACAACAGAAGAATTAAGAGGCTCTTAGATAGGCACATGGATGTGCAGAGAATGGAGCGACATGGACATTGTGTAGGCAGAAGGGATTAGTTTTGTTCAGCATTTAATTACTAGTTCAATTAGTTTGCTACAACAGTGCGGGCTGAAGAGTCTGTTCCTGTGTTGCACTGTTCCATGTTCTTCTTGTGAATGTTATGTCTGCTGTAAGTAAGTTTTTCATTGCACCTGTGCATACACATACTCATGCATATGACAATAAACTCAACATATGACTACTACTTAGAATGTCTGGTTTATTTTTTGCTCCGTTTCCTGAATATTAACCAATTCTCAGTCAACGCCAGTATATTATCCCCAGTGTAAGTGCTCCATGCTTGTTGACCAACCTCCTATATGGAACCAGAAAACCTAAATTGCTTGTCCCTCTTATTGTTTCTACTCATCCTATTCTCAAAGAACTCCAGATTGGTCAGACGTGATTCTTCCCTTCATACTCCATGTTGACTCTGCTCAATTCTCTTATTTTTGCTCTGTGTTCTGTTATTACACTCTTCATTTAGACTTCAGCATTTCCCTGACCACTGCCAACAGCACAGATGTTCAGCATTGCCTTACTCCCTCTCCTTTCTAAGATAAGATACCTTTATTAGTCACATGTATATCAAAACACACAGTGAAGTGCATCTTTGCATAGTGTTCTGGGGGAAGCCCGCAAGTGTCGCCACACTTCCAGCGCCAACATAGCATGCCCACAACTTCCTAACCCGTACGTCTCTGGAATGTGGGAGGAAACCCACGCAGACTCGGGGAAAACATACAAACTCCTTACAGACAGTGGCCAGATTTGAACCTGGGTCGCTGGCGCTGTAAAGCATTATGCTAACTGCTATACTACTATGCCTGAAAGTGCGTTCACATTTTCTACTCTCTATTCTCAGCAACAATTCCAGAATCTATAGAATTTTGGAAGATACAATCTCTCTCAAAAACCACCACTTCCATAACTCTGGGATCATTATGTCCTTGGGATTTATCAGCTATGAAGCTCAACGACTTCTCTACTGCTATTTTTTGACCAATTGTTCCTTCATTTAAAGTTTCTCTTGAATAATTGCAATAATTAGATCTCTTTAAAAGATTTTATTTATTCTCAGGATGTGAATTAGAGATACAGGACAGAAGCAGGCCTTTCAGCCCACTAAGTTCGTGCTGGCCATTATCCCCACATGAATCCCACACTCTCACCAACTCTCCCCAGATTCCACCACTCCCCAGGGACAATTTACTGTGGCCAATATGGAATGTGGAAGGAAACCAGAGTACCCAGAGGAAACCCATGTGGCCACAAGGAGAATGTGCAAACCCTACTCTAATATCACTGATTAAGCCAGCATTTGCTGCACATCCCTTCTTTTTCTTGAGGTGCTGGTGACCACACACCAGCTCTTTTCTCTGCAGGACCGGTGTTGAGGGTATTCCAGCAATAGATAGCTCTGCTATAACATGCGTTTCCATAATGCATATTGGTGTAATGAATTGATCTGTATGATCGGTGCACAAGACAAGTTTTTCACTGTACCTCAGTACAAGTGACAATAATAAACCAATACAAAGTAATTGATGGATCAGGGAACACTATTTGCATTACTTAGGCTGCATTGGTCATTGAAACCTGTTCAAATCTGTGCTTTGAAGGCAACTAGAGCCTGTTCTGCTGTAACAGGATGTTCTAGGGAATGTAACTATAGCGGAACTACTTGTACCATTAGAAAGGGATTTTTTTTTGGAGGTAAAAGGAACGGATGAAAATTAAAACTGTCACTGCTGAAAATCTGAAACAAAAACTGAAAATGCTGGAAGCACTTTCGGTCAGAAGATCAAGCAGCATACATGGATAGAAAAACAGATAATGTTTCAGGTCCAAAAGCCTTTGTCAGAACTGGAAATCATTTTCTCCGTTTGCCAGTTCTGATGAAAAGGTCTCAGACCTGAAATGATAACCATTTCCTTCCACAGATGCCACTTGATATTCTGATTGAAAGGTAAACAATCTATGCCCAAGTCAGGACAGTATGTTGCTTCGAGAACTTGGGAGATGACTGTGTCCCCATACATGTGCTGCCATTGTTTTTGTCACCAATGGAGATTGTTGACTTGAGAGGTGCTTGTCATTGTACAAGATTGTTCAGGAGGTAGGGTCAAGTGCTTCATTCTCTCACACAGATTCTTTCACTACATCTGGTAACCACAGTGTACACCTTAGCCAGTTGTAGTCCCACCGACCCATTCATTCATCCTTTAGACAGTAAAGGCTGCAATTTCCATCTTTGTAAAGTTAAAACTAGTTGGAAAAGGAATAACTGAGGAAAAAACATTTAGCAATGTTTTTGTTGAATTAATTCTCTAATCTATCTAGGAATAACACAGTAAAGTGCATAAAATGGTCAATTAGGACAGACGAGTAATCAGCCAAAACCATATGCTAATCATCCATAGGCATCTGCAAGCATGTGTGCCCTTTATTCCAAGGGATGATAGGAATTTGTTAGTGTTGTTATCCTGGCAAGAAGACTACTAGACTTTACAAGGTTTGACTTTGATGTTCCCCAACTTGAGTTCCATGGTTCACAGTTTGAAGCAAACTTGGAGATGAAAGATGTGAAGAACAGAGCGTAACATCAGGACAGGTTTCTTACACTGCCCAAGTCCACAAGGTGTTAGGGTTAAAATCAGAATATCAAGAGCTCTTGTCGACTGCGATTAATCTATGCAAATAACCTATTCCACCCCCCCCCCCCCGAGGAAAGAAAAATTCCCAGACCTCAAAAATATCCAACAATTTATGATGACAATAGCAAGTTCACAACTGTGACAACAATGAGACAGAAATAATTAGGCCAAGGCTTCACATCAGATCTTTGTTAATTGGAAAGAGTTGGCATTTATATAGCACCTTAAATTTCCAGCCATTCAGGCTTTAGTTAATGAAATATAGAGAAATGCAACAGCCAATTTATTCACAATAAGGTCCAACAGAACTAATAGGAGTTAATTGGGGCCAGAAACTGTTGAGATCAAAGTTTCCACAGAAAACCCTCCTGTGCTTCAAGTAATGCATCAAGGTGGCAGACAAATGCAACACTGAAAGACCGCATCGCCATTAATGCAACATGCCCTCACCATTGCACTGGCACGTCAACCACATTGCTGGAGGGTGGCTCAACCCTCAACTTACTGATTTGGAGATAGGAGGGTTACCAAGGCTGATGGTTCATGATGCACATGAGGATGTCACACTTTGAACCCTTCAACTTAATGAACAGAAGCTGTGCAGAGATAGTTCTTGGAAAGCATCAAAAATTGATGATCATATAACCATGATTATCAGTCAATCATAGTGCTTTACTTGGATGAAACAGTACATTTTCCATGAAAACTGGCATTACAAATAGATTGCTGTAATATTACCATAAACATGGTGATACCAGCTTTTCTGTAAAAAAAAAGGGAAACAGTGTTAATTAAACCAAGCTGATATGGTGGAGGGCCTGTTGATTGCTACATGACACCTAATGGTCCACAAAAGAAAAAACAATTTGTCAGGAGTGGTGGTCATGATGAATAGCCATGTCAATCCACACCTTTGCCTTCACAGAAAACAAACAAATAAAAATGCAGATGGTGCAAGTACAAAATAGAAACAGAATGTTGTGGTTGTAAAAACACAGCAGGTCCAGAAGCATCTGTGGAGAAGGAGAATTAAGGTCGATGATCCTTATTTAGAACCAATAGAAAGGTCACTGACCCAAAATGTTGGCCGTTTTTCTCTTCATGGGTGCTGCCTGACCTGCTGAACATGTCCTTTTCCTTCTCACCCTAACCGAGCTATCAACTTGATATCAAGATGAAGCAACAATGTAAATCCATGACCCTTAACTGAAACAAAACTGAGCCCTTACCTTGGTGGTGCTTAAGAAAAAAAAGTGACAGTGAAAGTTTGATTTAAAACAGATCTCAACACAAAAAGCAATAAGGGGAATAAATCCTACATTAACAATGGAATTGGTATTTGGATGCATTAATTGTGGACAGAATTATCCAGGAACTAAACAGCAATGCATGTTGTCAAGGTTCTCAAATAACAGTACTCTTTGATTATATAATACAGCAAATGCAACCAAAAAACAGCCTTTTTAAAAAAAATTAAAAATCGTGTTTTTTTTTTAATATATAAAAGTGGTTGAAAGTTCCTTTCAGGTATAGCATTCACGTAGCTTCAAATCATACTATGACTCCGTACCTTTCAGAAGTCTATGATGCTTTTGACATTAATTTTGAGTATATGCAGTTTAACAAAAGCTGAAACCCTTTCAGGGCCAACACTGCCTTTACGTTTACAATTTCATATACCTTCAACATGTTAATGTTCTCCTGATTTTTTTCTTTTTTAAAAATCGAAATATTGAAAAAATTCTAAAGCCCCAAGTATTTTTCTCCACATCATCCTCCTCCTCCTCATCCCCACCACAAAAGAATCGGCAGCCCAAAACACTGACTATGATCACACTGTGACACTGTTTCCCCACTTTCAAGCATTGACAAACGGCATTCAATTGAACTGTTCACTTTAGAAATTAACTCAGTTAATACAAATTCAGCCATTTCACTCCCTTCCTTATATTTTTTTTTAAAAGGAGTCTTCATTTCAGATTTTTGCATCGAAAAATATCATTCAGTATGACTTCTGAAGCATTTAGTTTCTTTGTGGAGTGAATTGAAGCATTTCCTGTATCAAAAATTCCATGAAAAAAAAGGAGTGGATCCCATTTAATCCCAAACTTTCCCTTCTCCCAACCCCACAATGAAAAACTCAAACATCCACATGTTTTTGTCTCCAACAGGCTGTGAGTAACAATGTAGGATCCCTGGACTGACTGCTGCTAAAGGGCGTGTGCTTCAGACACACAGTAATCTAGGGTGGCAAACTAAGGCTACATTGTACAATACTGCAGATTTATTTTTATACAATTTCCAGCAATTGCTTGCTATATTTTTTTTAAAAAAAGATATCAAGTTCTTTAATTACACAATGATGTTGGGTCTCAGTTGATTCCCAATCCCTTTCAAGTTATTCATTTTTTGCCTTTTTCCCATTTTCTTTCTCATCGTCTGTCGAGTCAAGGCGTTTCCGCTTGCTGCAGTCAGCCTGGTTTTTCACAGGCCGTGGTTTAAAGGTGATGATAATACAAGTCATGTTGTCACATCCCGTTCCGTCTCCTGACGTGTCAGGTGCCAAACAATGATCCAGCAGCTACAAATACAGAAAGTGAAAGGGTGCTAGTGTTTGAAGACAGTGCGCACAAAACCAAAGCTTAAATGCAAGGATTTCCTGCAGAGGATAAAAATTCTAACTGCTGCTTTGGCCTTCTATATTGTGTACTTTGGTAATTTAGTTTCTTGTCTCAGGCCTATTTCTGTACATGAACTGCATACTGAGAGTGAAATTGCTTTGAGTTATCAAATAACGTAGGTTAATGATAGGAAACCACATGAAGAATAGAATTCTAATTGCCTATTTAGATCACTGTATGCCAATGCTAGTTTAACTTTGCCTGCTTTATACATGGCTTTTTATAGTGTTAGTATGAATGGCACAGTTAACATCAGACCCAGTGACTATACTCTTTAATCCTTTTGTTGTCTTGTCCTAAAAGCAACAGGATTAGCACGATATTTTCTGGTAGCTCATCACCGAGCCTCATCCAAACCTGGAGGGTGAAATATTGAAATGGACAAATATGACAAGAAGCTGCAGAGAGTTGTAGACTCAGCCACCTCCGTCAATGGCACAACCCTCCCCAACAGTAAGGACATCTTCAAGAGGTGGTGCCTCAAGAAGGCAGCATCATCAGTAAAGATCCTCGCCATCCAAGACATGCCCTCTTCTTGTTACTACCATCAGGGAGGAGGCAAAGGAGCCTGAAGACCCACACTCAATGAATCAGAAACAGCCTCTTCCCCTCAGTTACTAGATTTCTGACTGGTCCATGAACACTACCTCATTATTCCTTTTTTTTGCACTATGTAATTTATAGTAATCTTATGTTTTTGCACTGTATTGCTGCTTCAAAACCACAAATTTCATGTCATACAATTCAGTGATAATAAATCTGATTCTGATTTCTAATATGCAAATTCCCAAGCCATAATATGTGGAAAACATGCAATGGTGGGTAAATAAAGCCAAGTATTTACTGAGGGCAAGTTCAGATGGTGTAGAAGGGCACAGGAAGGATGGAAGGTTGACCAAAGGGATCGAATGCAAGGTCAAGCTGATGATAATGTGTTATTGTGATAGGATGCCCTATCAATTCATCTCATTTGTTAACACAAAGTAATTCTACTTTCTTAATATACAACTAGAGTATAGACCCAGCTAGAGTTAGAATTACCAAAGTAAACAATAAGTTAATTTCTGAGCATTTACAAAAGGTTTTGTTCTAAATTTGTTCTATGATCTATTTCGTGCTCAAAGGTGAAATACAAAGATCAAACAACCATCAATTGTACAAAAATGCACTGCTGCACTGGCAAACGTTCCAGGTTGTACGGTATCCTGCATATCAATTGCTAGCCATAATATTACTTGAGTGCACATGATTCCTTAAAGCCTTTCAAACTAGTTAATATAACATGCAAGTAATACAGGATGGACAATTTCTATCATTAAAGCCACTGTTGGTTATGTTCATGGCCAAGTGACAAAGTACAGGTAAGCAGAACAATGTTTAGGTAGAACTGTTGAGAACAATTTGGCCATTTTCTCAATTTACTTCAATATCAGATGACACACAATTGGTGTCTTTTCAAAATTTATATAAATGAAAATAAAACAAGTCTGCAAATAGCTAAATATTTTGTTTACTTTTACATCCCCTTAAATGCAGGGTGCAAAACATACTACATCTTTTCTTGTTGCACATACTGAGCTTTTCAAAATCAGAATACTATTTTTGATTGTAAGAATAAGGGACGAATCAATACATGGGGATGAATGCATTAAACTGCTGCAGAAAATTAATTTATGGACATGGATGGTCTCCATCCCTAATTTATCATTAAACTATATGGCTTGCTGGGTCATCGCAAAGGGCAGTTAATAGTCAACTAATTGTGGGACTGGATTTACAATCAAGGTAACAACAGATTTTATTCTGTAAAGGATATCAATTAAGCAGATGGATTTTTTTTTAACAAGAATCTGGTAATTTTATGGTCACTATTCACAATACTAGTTTTTCCTTACAGATTTATTTAATTACTTGAATTTTAATTCCCAGTTGAACTTGTCTCTGGATCAAGTCTCTGGTTACCAGTTTGCTAAATTCAGTTATACTAATGTACCCACGAAACCAACAAGAAAGTTGAATACATAAAGGTACTCCAGTGATTTCCAGAAAATGCATCACTGCTTTTCTGTCTGCTGCCCTCCAGAAATACACTGCAAGCACTGTGGTAAAGGCACCACATTTCATGGAGTATTTGATCATCTTGATCCAGACCTATAATCTCTAATCCCATGACCAAATATACATTCAGCTCCTTTTCAAAAGGAGTTAACCAGCTTACTTTTGCTGAGTGGGTCTATTTAACTATTGCTCTGAAGGAAAAAGCCATTTTTTGTAAACTCAATTACTGAATTAGCATTTTCCAGCTCAACATTCTCATAAGCGCCTTTCCAAGCCAAGTGTTAATTCAGCTTTCTTGTTGCAAATGAGAAATGTTGTTGAGCAATCCTGGGTTTGAGATAAAGTATTTTTGGAACGTGGCACTTAATTCCTCTAGCATAAATTACCACAGTCCCATAAATCCTTCCTGCATAACCTTGGCATCAGCCCCTACCTCTTCGGATATAGAAGATAGCATCCTCAAGTCTCCATTCTCATCCCGCTTGTTGATGCGTTCACTGATGAAATCCACTACCTCCTGGCTGCTCATTACATTCCTGTAAGGTAAAGCAAATTGCTGGAGTTGCAAGATCCATTTCCAGATTAGGAATAGAAGCAGAAAATTACCATTCAGCCCTTCTAGCACATATATCCAAATGCCAGAATCCCCTCTCTCCCCCGCCAAAGTCTTGGGAGCTAAAAAGATTAAAATTCAGAAGCGGAAATTAATGTTGTCGAGATCAGGTCAAAGAATTAGCTTTCTTTTGGGAAAATCCAAGTCAAATTCAACTGTTCTAAGTGATCAGGTTTCTTAAAACTCATGTAGCAGAAAACAAAGGTTTTCTTTGGGTCTTTCCTAATTGTATAGATTATAGGTCACCAAGCAGATCTACACCCGCTTCAACAAGGTACAAAACCTCATAGGAAAACGGAAGATAAAAGTTACTTAGGTTTAAGAAATTGTGGAGATTCTCTTCAGATTGATGTACAATGCACAACTTTCAGACAAGCAGTATCAAAAATAGTGGCTGCTGGTAAATTTGATAACAATGCAAATATATTATCTCAATGAAAGGACACGGACTAGAAACATAAACTCTTTCATACTCCACAGATGATACCCGATCTCATATTGCCACCTTTTATTACTAAATGTTATTTTAGAAATAAACCGGAAAATAGTGGCAATACTTTACCTTCCCTTCAAGGTTCAATAAGCCAAAAAGAACATTAGAAACAGAAGCAAGAATGAACCATTCAACCCTTCCTGCCTGCTCTGCAGTTTTTGGGCTGACCTGGTATCTCACCCACCTTCTGGCCGAATCAAAAAATCTATTGATCCCACTCGAGTGTACTCAATGGCTGTGCACCCACAGTTCTTTGAGATAGATCTGAGGGAAGTCTTAAATGGCAAAGCACTTATCCTGAGGCTCTGCCCCCTTATTCCAGACTAAATTTTTCCAGGATAATTTTTTGCTTTTATTCCACTGCTGTGGGTTCTGAGATGGCTGCTGAGGTGGGACCCAGACTTTGCAACATATGGGGAAGAGGGCACTCGATGGGGTGACCAGGTAGGATGCTGACAATGGTTTGTTTATCCTGTCAGTGAATTTTGGAGGATTCTATGGAAGCAGTGTAGTCCTCCTCCTGACAAAATGCTTGAAGCATAGAAGTGTCATAATCAGCACCCTATTGTTTCAGAGAGGCAAGCACAACATCTCACAGCAATACCTCCTTTCAAGTTACTGGCAACTATTAGACATCACCGTTCACGTGAAAGACCACAAAGGTGTCCACATCAACTGTGCCATGATAGGTACTAATGTCTGTTGAATTAACCACGGTCTAATGCGTTATCTCCATCATCTTAGCCCCAAAATGACAGCAACAACAAGAATGTTGCCACAAGAAAAATCAACATTGGAGTTCTCAAAGACTGGGCATGGAGACATTTTCTTAGGCAGTGACTCACAGACAACTTAATTTGCACTTAAGAGTAGCTCAATTCCTGTATTTCCCATTAGAAAGAATCAGCACTACTTGAAGAGAACAACCAGGAGCTAATTAATCCTACACATAAGGACTGAAAGTTCCACCATTCCTCAAATGAAAAGAAAAGCTCAGCAGGAAACTGAAGGCCAACAGAAAATCTGTGATCCCAGCAACAGATGGTGGGTAGAATGAAGACAGGTTTAGGAACTTGCTGATAACCATGACATATGTAGATTCTTCCAGCATTGGGAAGGTCATCTACAGTCCAAAAGACTTAGATTTATAATTTTCCAGGATAAAATTAAGAAATTTGGTTGTGAAAGAAGGTGCTGAGAGGCTGATTCCTCAGACTGGCAAGTCCGGAACTGGGTGTCTGTTTTTCTTGGCTCTTAGTCGGTAGGACCATGGGTCTTTGGAAATTTCAGAGTCTAGGAGCCAAGTATAAGGTGCACTTCCAGACCATGATCAGAATCCCAAGTAGCTCTATGTACATCTTTCTAACTGACTTGATTTAATAATCGCTGTTAGTTTAAGCTGTTAGATGTAACTTGTTCCTACAGGACTTTAAACTTGGCCCAATTATTGCATTCTTTGCTCAGTAAAGCAATTACAATGAAAGAACTTGCTTGTGAGGTAAAACAGATTTTGGTTCCATACACTCAACAAAAATCATTCTGGTTTATAAACTTGCTCTGTATGTTCCCTTTTTCATACCAAACCTCAAAAGGTAATTAGCTCCTGGATTTCTTAGTCATTCTCATCAAACTGGTCCTGATTCTTCCTTCCTGATAGGGAAGCCAAGTCAAAAGTCTCTTCACAGGTGCTGATTATGGTGGATTTCAGTGCATTCTGCATGCCACAGACATTGTGTGTTTCTTACTGTTTTGGAATCAACAGGTTGTGAGATGTAATCTTTAAAAAAAAGGGGGCTCTTGTGAACTCCAGTGTTGGTTTTATTTCTGCAGTATTCCTGTTGTTGCTGGCAATTTAGTCAAGTTGATTGAAAACATATCCACCAGCAAGAGGCTGAGGGAGCTCAAATTGAATAAGAATCCAGAAGAGTGCTCAGGATGGGCTACGCAAAATAAAACTGAGAGAGAGACAAAAATTTCAATATGTGAGGAATGGAAATCAAGCATAGGATATGGTGACTGTGGGCTGACAGAGACAAAGAGTCTGAAGAACAATGCTGAAGGATGTAGTGACATTTTTTAAATTGTATTAGAGGTGTAGATAGTAGCATGGATGTATTTTGGCAGTGGATGGTGATATAGCAGGCAGGCTAAGTGATGGAGGTAGATGGTCAGAAGCCAATTGAATAATACAATAAACTGAATAAAATCAAAACTGTAAACATTACAAGACCCAGCCCAATGGTCACCAACCCTTTTGAATAAAAACCTAACTTGTTCACATTTAGCAAATATAGATCCCCAGAATAACATCTAACGACATTGCAGGCTGCTGCTTTTAAGAAATTGGGACTGCTAAACTCTATCCCTCCAATTTCAAGCAGGGGATTCCTGCAATTTCAATAATATCAAGGTAAATTAGAGGGACAAAGGAAGGGCCTGGATTTCATTAAATAATAAAAGCAACAAATCAATACTTGCCATATTCCATCACATGCAATCACCATGAAGTCATGGTCATCATTTAACGTCAACACTTTGAGATCAGGTAGCGCTGAGATCATCTGTTCCTCTGGAGGAAGATTTTTATTCCTCTTGTAGAAGTGATCACCTGTAACAACAGTTGCAAGTAACTGTCAGAAGGCACTACTCCTACGTGATGATTGTACACTAGACATTAAACATTTTTTTTAAAATAAAGCTGCCTTGATTACTATTCATTTTGGAGTGGGTCATTTTCCAAAATTCTATTCTAAATTTAAGCTGCTTAACAACTTCTTGACCTTTACCATGACCTCTGTACTGCTCTGGAGAAGTAATCTGCATGCCAATCAGAAAACTACAACATGTTAGAGACAGAAAATACAAAACACAAGCTTGAAAGGGCAACAGATATATAACTGGGATTAACCCTTAACCTCCCACCCTCCCAAATGCTGGCAGCAAGCATCATGTAAATGATACCAAAAATGATTGCTTAAGAGTCCTCTGACAGGTAAAGCTGATAAGCAAATGGAAGTTTGCGTTTAACCCATTTCACAAGGATCAGGTATTGTACTGCAAATAAGTCTCCATGGAACGAGATTATGGACGACTCTTCAAACTGAGTTTTTCTGGAATTGATTACCCTGTTACTGGCCAATGCTTAGAAATGTAATTAAAAAAGACTGCAGTCAGCTCTTGAATGAAGTTGTCATAAATTGGGAGCAAGTTTTGTGTGGGATGAATACTTCAGGGTTATACCTGCCCAAATTTTCCACGGGGGGGGGGGGGGGGGGGGGGGGAGGACTTTTCTGCCCAAAAGTCTGGACAGACTTGAACCCACATCCCAGAAGTTGCTGTGCCGGAACATATCACTCGGTCTAATGCCACTTGGTTTTTTTGGTGAACAAATCCAGACTTGCATCCACTACGTCCCCTATCCTAAAATTTAGTCTGATGTATTTGGTATCACAGCATCTCAGAAAAAAACGTACATTATAAAAGGGCATGTGATAATATTTAGCACTCAAGCAAAAGCAAGTTTCAACTTGAAGTTTTAGAATTTCAGGGAAATCTGGTACAAAACTATGCACACATTTCAAGTTGGACAAGTTCTTTTGATTAGATTGAATTTTGTTGTACTGTTTAACATTGGTAAGGAATTGAAACACCTTTCAATTTATAAAGAATTCTTTGACGATATATCTTCCTTTACCCATACGATTCAACTAATGCTCTATACAACCATGAATATGCAGCCTTGAATTACGCACTACAAGAACTACAATACAGATCGTAAGAAATAGGAGTAGGACTAAACCCATTAACATTTGAAGCCTGCTCTGCCAATCAGCAGGATCATGACTGATTCTATCTTGGCCTTAATACCACCTTTCTGCTCTCTCACCATATCTCTCACTCTCCTGTGGATCAAGTATCTGTACATCGTTACCTTGAGTATAATTGATAACTCTGCTACCATAACTCCTTGGGATAGAGAATCCCACAAAGATTTATGATCCTCTTAGAGAAGGGATTCCTTCTCCCCAATGAGAAAAACCCCAGTCAACATCTGAGAATCAGAATATTTTAGTAAAATCACATGTAGTCATACAGCACGTAAACAGGCCCTTTGGCCCACCAAGTCCAGATTGACCATCAAGTAACATTTACATTAATCCCATTTTATTTACCCCACATTCCCATCAACAGTCCCCGATTCTACCACTCACCTACATTAGTGGTATACTAACTTGCATGTCTTTTGAAGGTGGAAGTAATCTGGAGCACCTGGAAGAAATCCACGCAATCACAGGCAGAACGTGCACACATACAATTTTGGAGGTCAGGATTGAACCTGAATAACAGAGCTGTGAGACAGCAACTCCTCTAGCTGCACCCATGTGTCACCCATTCTTCTAAATCGTAATGAGTATAGACCAAACCTGCTCAGTCTTCTTCAGTACTCATCCCACAATTCAACCTAGTGAATAATCACTGCACAATGTAAACATATCATTTATTTAATAGGGAGACCAAAACTGTACATAGTATTCCAGGTGCAGTCTCAGCAGTACCCTGAAAAGCTGCATCAAAACTTTTTTTTTAAATACTCCATACCTCCTGCAATACAGGCCAATATTCCATTAGTCTTCCTAATTATGTGCCTTACCGGCATGCTAACCCGTTGTGTTTCACATAGAAGGCCTCCTCAATCATTTTCTGCCACAACATTTTGCAGTCTCACTCAATTTAAATAATAGCCTGCTTTAATCTTCCTTCTAGAATGGATAACCTCACATTTTTCCATATTATAATCCATCTGCCAACTTCTTGTTCTGTCTCTATCCCTTTGCAGCCTGTTTTCTCACCACAGCTTGCTATACCCCCCCCCCCCCCCCCCCCCCCCCCCCCCCCCCCCCCCCCCCCCCCCATCAACAAACCTGGCCAGCACTCTTGGTTCTTTCATCTAGTGCCAGCATGCATTTACCTCCCCCAACCTCACCTTCAGTTCCCCCAAGTTCAAGTCAGGTTTTAAGGTGAAGCAAAATTTGTAATCGCAAATTTCTCAGCGAGCCGCTAATGGAGATTAGCAACTTGTTGTGGAGAGACTACTTTGTAAATACAGAGGCAATTCATGAGACAAGAAACATGCAGGAGGAAGTTGCAAGCTTGTAATCTAAAAGAGATCATGAAGACATTCAAGGGAAGGTCAGCAGGTTTCATGGTACGATGTATAATTGGGGAGAACAACAATGAAGAGGACCAAAACAAAAGTGAAACAAAAATGATTACCTATTGCTCGAGAGAGGTTTAACCCTCCATTCACTCTCCCATCCAAAGTAACTTTTCCACCAGCATTCTTAATCCTGGCCAGTTCCACTTCATCTTCTGGTTTGTGGTCATAGGACATATCAATAGCCTTGCCACACTCTGAAACAACACAGCGGGAATCGCCAGCATTGGCTACTATCAGCTGCTTCTCACGGATCAGTGCCACAACAGCTGTTGTCCCGCTGTCAGAGCCAGGCTGGAAGACAAAAACCACTTTAATGACCGATTCACGTTTTCAGCTGTGACACTGTACAGTAAATCTTGAAAAAAGATGACGGCTACGTTCTAGATTGAACAATGCTTAATGCATGGACCTGTTTTCTTAAACATTAATTTTCTGAGGAATATAATCGCAACGAGATCTCCAGGTATTTCTACTTGTGACATAGAAAACAATAGTCTGATCATGAATATACTTCATCTCACATTTGTCCTATAATACCTAGCAACAGAAATACTCTGTCAATTTTGATCCCACTGAAACTTTGGACAAAAAAAATTCTGGGGTTACATTTGACTTGAAGTCATTTGTTCTGAGATGCCAAAAAAACCTAAAAAGCTAGAGTTCATTTTGAAATTAAACCAGATGTTATTTTTCATACTTTATCTAATTCTTTTGCAGGTCTACCTCCAATTATTTCCTTTATTTTACTGATAAAAGTGATCATACAGAGAAGGAAGATGCAAACTTCAGTTCCCAGTGCGCCATCTGCTAATCTCAGCCAGGGTCACGGTGGAGGAACTAAAAATGATCCCATTGTGTGAGCAGCAGAAAAAGAAAATGTTGAAAATAAATAAGAGAAAAGGCAGAGGATAAGGAAAATGTTCACACTATTAGATTATCCTCCAGCTGAGTGCAGGGAACAAAGTGCAATAACAGATTGAGGGCACTGGAGGAACATCCTTTATGGATGAGCCAGATATGAGCCATGCTTTAAGTGTACATATTGTTTCCTTGGCACATTTTGAAGTAGGAGAGCTCTTCTCCCCCACTCTCATAGCCAATATTTATCCCTCAATCAACACCATTAAAACATATCATCTGTTTTCTATTGCAACATTGCTTGTGGCATCTTGTCAAGCAGAAATTAGCTGTCACACTTCCCAATTGCAACCATGACTACACTTCATAAGTAATGACTGCTGTAGAGATCTTTTGGATGCCCTGAAAAGGGATACGAAAGCTGCAAGATAAGCCAGAATAAGTTTCAACATTGCCACCCACTGGTGCAGCACCATTATGAGAAAACAATTAAGAGACACTTGTTTCAGAACACTAATTTGCTCTGAATTTGATGTTTAGGAAGTCCACTGAAGTGAATAAATATGAAGTGCTTTCAGTACTCTTTTTGGCATTCAGCATCGAGAACATCATTACGCCTAATGGTGTCCAAAAATAACTTGCTTCTACTTTGCCAGAATTGGCTAAAACAATTTACTTTGGGTATCTAATTGCACTGCAGGTTGCAATGGTAGCAGTTGCAAGGGCAACAGAGCTCACATTGGGCTTGGCAGACTGTAGTACACACACAGCCAAACTTCACCTTGCTCTTTACTGCTGAATTAAATTTCCTTAAACTCACTTCTAAGTGTAGATGTGGAATTGATATTTCCTCTATTGTTTGAATTTAAGAACAACACAGATGAGGCAAGGGTGGAGAGTCTTTCAAATGCTCCTTCTCAAAGGGCAAGGAATATTTTTAAGGTAGAGTTAAATTCTTGATAAGTAAGGAGTTAAAAGGTTACCAGGGCAAGTGAGAAATTACAATCAGATCAGTCACTGTTTTACTGAATAGTGTACAGCATGCTCAATGGGCTGAGTAGCCCACACCTGCTTCTAATTCATCCATTTGTATTCACAGCATATATGTTTGAAGTTTATCTCAGTAAAAGGGACAACAGGACATCATAGCATAACATCTCTGTAGTGTGAAAGGTCATAGCTGTCACGTGACACCATTGAGCACTGGTTAAAAGTGACACCACTGTCAATCAAGGTCTGGCTCCACCCACCGATTAGTACACACCTTTTGTACCTGGCCACGACCTATTGGACCTTTTGAATTACCTGAAATGGCTCCACTCAGCTCTCCAGCACAATAAGGAATGACACATGTACGTGGTTCTCTCTCTTTGATTGCTGCAGGAGTCGAAACCACGCTGAAGGGACAATTGGTAAGAGTGTGCACTTCCACAGGGGTTAGGAGCATCCTGAGTAGATTCCTGGTAGTGTAGAGCCGATGCTTGTCCAGAGTCAGGGTGTTCAGGCATCGTATTGTTTTCCCTGATCATTTGTAACCAGTTGTCTCTCTCTCTGTCTCTGTGTGTGTGTCTGTGCGCACCTCATCCCCACTGCGATTTCCCCCACATTTCACGATCTCCCGCGTGTGCAAGTGTGCATCCGTTCCCATTCATTCTGTTCCCGCATTTGTCTGTGATTAAATCATTTTTAAAAAACTCCAAAGACCGTGTCTAGAGTCCTCTACCTTTGAGACCCCAAAGAACCTTTTCTCACAACAATCTTATAACTTACAGGGAGCACTCACAAGACCATGCCTACCTCCTCTTTACCATCCATTCCAGGCAACATAATATCCTCTTCCTCTTCTGCATCATCACTATCTTCTTGGTCTTCCTCATCCTCTTCCTCCTCCTCCTCCTCTTCACCCCCTTCACTGCTGTATTCCTCCTCCTCTTCACTGCAGTCCTGCCAACGAAAGATTTCAACAAAGCTCAAATCACATAGCAACTCAATGTTCCTATGGCCGTAATAGCAGAAAAATATACAACACAATAACTATAAAGAATTCTTAATCAGGGAGATTTCAATTCAATGTATTGGAAAGGATTAGATGTCCCAGCTGGAGACTTCACATTCTGTAAGCTCCTAAAGTAGTTGAAGGAAAAAAATAACCTACTTCAATTAGGCCACATAGTGCTCAGAGTAAAGGGAAGCTAACTCTAGGTAATTAAACACACACTGTCATTAGGGCCAACATTAAACAGACTCCAATTAAATATAGCAGAGCCAGTCAACTGCAGAGTGAATCTTAAATAAAAACAGAATATGCAGGAAACACCCAACAGGTCAGGCAGCACCTGTAGAAGGAGAAACAGTTATTATTTCAGGTTATACAGACCCTTCGTCAGAACTAGATAAAAGAGAAAACAAGATAGCTTTTAGCAATAGAGGCAAGGCAAGGAATAAAAGGAATCCCTCTAATAGGACTAAACCAAATGAATTAAAGTGACCGAAGATGAGGTGTTGCTCGAGCTTGCATTGCCACTGTTGCTAAATGATGCTACAGACAAGTAAGTCAGAGTGAGAGTGGGATGGTGGAATGGCAGGCAACTGGAAACTCCTGCAGACTGAACACAGGTGGTCTGCGAAGGGATCACCCAAGTTGTGTTTGGTTTTTCCAGTGAAGATTAGGCTACACTGTGAACACAGAATATAGTACATCAGATGGGAAGAAATACTAGTAAATCACTGCTTCATCTGCAAACAAAATGCTGGAGGAACTCAGCAGGTCAAGTAGCATCTGTGGAGTGAAATGGACAGTCAGTGTTTCGGGTCAAGACCCTTCAGCTGGACTGAAAGACTACACCTGGGCTGAAACCTTTGCAAAGACTGTTTGGGTCCCAGGATGGTGAGAGGGTAAGAAGAGAAAGGACAAGTGTTGCATCCCCTGCAGTTGCATGGGGAAAGTGCCATAAGACAGGGTTGGTTGGTGAGCATGGAAGAGCATACTAGAGACAAGACTTGAGTTGCAGGGTTTCAACCTGAAACGTCGACAAACCACTAGCCCTCCCACAACTGAGTTTCTCCAGCAGATTGTTTGTTGCTCCAGGGAAATTGGGAATGCTGGTAGGAGAGCAGAGGTGAGATCTCTTTGGAGCTGGTGGAAATTGCTAAGTCCATTGGGGTGCAAGGAGAGGACAAGGGGAATTCTATTCTTGATCCAGCCAGGAGGAGAAGAGGTGAGACCAGAGATGCAGGAACTAATAAGATGTGGTCAAGGGCTCTGTCTGCTATGGTAGAGGAGAAGCCATGGTTCAAGGAGGAAGATATTTCAGAGTCACCTGTACTAAATGTTTGTTCAGAGCAAACGCGACAGAGACAGAGGAACAAGGAGAATAGAATGAAGTCCTTAGAAGAGGTAGGGTGGACAGAAGCTAAGTCACAATAGCTGTGGGTCTGTAGATGGATGGATGTTTGTGGCTAGCCTGTCTCCTGAGATGGAGATGGAGGGATCCAGGAAGAGAATGGAAGAGTCAGAGATGGACTACATGAAGGTGAGAGCAGGGTGGAACTTGGCAGCCAAAATGATGAAATTTAAGTTCTGTATGAGGGCAGAAAGCAGAGCCAATACAGCCATCAATTTATGGATAAAGAATTGAGGGAGTAGGCTCAAGAAGGATTGAAACAAAAATTATGGTTCTACATATCCCACCAGAAGGTGTAGCTTGGGCCCATGAGAATCCATAGCTACATCTTTGATCAGCAGAAAGCAAGTCTTGATGGAGAAGTGAGAAAAGCTTCTATTATTTTTCAGCAACACTAGAAAGTACATCTAAGAATTCAACTAAATCAGAGTAACCACAAGGTTCATTTAAATATTATTTTGGTAAATAAGAGAAGTAGGGAAGTTATTTATAACATTTCATTGAATTTCACAAGTATGCGTTAACTGAAATAGATTGACATGAAGGAAATGCATGCTCCCTATCTGAAAGGATATCAACTGGAATATTAACTTTGTTTCTTGCTCTACTGACGCTGCCTGACCTATTGAATATTTCTGACGCTTCATATTTTCAGCATTTGCAACATTTTGCCTTTGAACTATCTATTTAACAGCAACAGATGTCTGCGCACAATTGCTTCATTGTCAAAAACACTGAGAAGCCTATTATACAATTTACATGCTTTCAGATTAAACCAAGAGACTTAGAAGTGGCTCCAGCTGTGGTAGATTCCTCATTTTATATGCAGTAGTTGTGCAACATTAATTGGTTTAGTAATAAAGCTACCGCTTCAGAGTACTGAAGAGCTCAAACATGCTACAGATGAGAACAATCTCAGGTCTGAGTGGTGTCTACACTTATTTAGTCTTATCTAACCATGGTAAAGCTGTGAGCACACAGGGATCAGATTAGCCCATCAGTATTAACACATAGGAAAAAACCGATCTGGCAATGTACAGCAATCTACCAACCCCTTTGGAACTGAAATCTGCCAAAGGCTTTTGCTTTTGAAAAAGGAAGAAACTGTAATCCAAAGGGAAAAAACGGCTGCCCAAATCTGGAAGCTGATATTACAATGCTTTTACATGAGGATTTTGTGAAACTTGACTTGTTCAAAGAAGCTGTGTAGTTCCACTGGTAAGTCAGGCAATCACAGCTCAGCAATGTAAATAAACACATTTGACTCAAAAACTAGCTATGGGAGAATGGGTTTCAATTCATGCGGCACTTGTTCCAGTGCTGGAGAAAGAGGAAACTGCTCTGTTGAGACAAGTTTCATTTGATTAGGGCTGGAACCAGGAGCCTGGATACATGATGTCACACGACACCGCTGACCAGATCATACGTGGGAGGAATGTAGAGAGATCTTAAATTGCCGTGGTGGTGGTGGTGTGGGTAGGCACACATCAGGGTAACTTGGAGTGTCAAAGAGAAAGAACATGGTAATTGTGCAGGGTAGTAAAATGGTGAATAAAAACCAGAATGGAACAGGAAAGTACAGAGCATACAAACCCAAGAGATTTCCCCTGCAGATGCAGAGCAATCAAAAATGGAAAAAGACAAAACTAAAGTCTTTTTATTTGAAAGAGTGCAGCATTCACAATAAGATAGATAATTTGATAACACAAATAGAAATGAAAGTGTCTCATCTGATAGTTGGAAGGTGACCAAGTCTGAAAACTAAATATTCTGAGTGACTTCACACTTTAGAAATAAGGCATGAAGTATAACGAGCTGGGGTAGCTGTGAGGGATTATCCTTCTGGATATAAATGGTTAAATTGTGCAATGAAACTTTAAGGAAAAGTACAAATGTGGAAACATGAAGGACAAGAAATTTGAATTATAAGAGAGCAGCACCGAACTCATGAAAGACTATCATGAAAGACTGATTATCTGGGGACATTGTAAATTTATTGGGGAAAAAAAACTTTTTACAGAAGTCAACCATGAAGATACAGGTGCAAAATGGTAATCAAGATACCAGGAGAATGGGGACTCAAGTGATCCACCAGAATTATGGGGCATTTTTGCAATTAGATAGCTGATGTTGGACCTACACAGGTGACCAATGAAGAGGAAGTGTGGGAGAAGCTAGAAGTACTGCTGTAATGGCAGTTTGAGGCAGATAAGCAACAGTCATAGGAAACATTGAACTAGTCAGCTGACTTGAGAAAGTACGTTTCAACTCAAAATGACAATCTGAGGAACACTTGTATATTCTGAGTAAGGGATCTGTAAGTTGATAGCTTTTGAAGTGACCTATAATAGTAGTAACATCATTGAGAGTATTTAACAAGGTATAACATATCTCAACAAAGCTATGAGGTTAAAGCTCCTAGTCATCTTTCTCGTTATAAATCACACATTTGAATTTAAGGGGAAGAGCTGGGAAAAACAGCTGTGTTAAAGGCTAAGATCTGTGACGTAGTGAGAAATGATCTTGGTTAAAAATATCAAGATGTAGAATGTTTGGGACACAAACATGTTAAAATTATGAGAAGCATAAATAAAGTAACAGTCTTTTCCCTAGGGTGTGGGAGTCCAAAACTAATGGGGCATAGGTTTAGGGTGCGAGGGGAAAGATTTAAAAGGGGTCTGAGGGGCAACTTTTTCCACACAGAGGGTAGTGAGAAGAAGTGGCTGAGGCGGGTACAATAACATCATTTAAGGAGCACTTGGATAGGTACATGGAGGGGAAGGCCTTGAGGGATATAGGCCGAACACAGGAAATTGGGACTAGTTGGGTGGGCACCCGTGGTTGGCTTGGACTGGTTGGGCCGAAGGGCCTGTATCTGTGCTGTATTGCTTTATGACTCTATAATAACTGAGGTGACTTTAATCTTCAGAGAGATTGACTAATTCAAATTAGCAAAGACAGCTTTAAGGTTGAGTTCACAGAGTGCATTTAGTGTTATTTCTAACACATTGTGGAACCAACCAGAGATTGAGCTATTTCAAATTTGTTAGTATGTAACGAGACAGGATTAATTAATGATCTTACATTTCCTGTGGGAAGAGTGATCATAGCTTGAAAGAATTCATACAGTTTGCAAGTATGAAACTTAGCTCTGAAACTAATGCCTTGAACTTAAGTAACGCAACTGCAAGGGAATGGTAGAAGGGTTGGTCAAAGAGGATGGGGAAAATAGATTAAAAGGTAGACAAGTAGTGACAGTTATTGAGGGAAATCTCCTTCTTCTTTAGTACCTCAGGATTGACGATGACTTTTTCCACTCCAGTTTTGTGGCTGATGAGATCAACGTGGGAACCACAGACTCTTCCACAGATGGGGCAGATGGTGAATGACCGGATGTGTATGTGTAACTTGCAAGTTAGTCTGCTTTTTCTGTTGTTCATGCAGGGACTGTGTGTACTTGCAATGCTGAAGAGGCAAGGTTCTCAATACCTGAAGGATTCTTCTCCACTTAGAGTGGTCATAGGTCAAGGTTTCCCAGGATTCAGTGGGGATGTTTTACTTCAAGAAAGCCTCAAGCACATCCTTGAACCTTTTCGTCTGTCTGCTTGCTAATCTCTTCCCATGACAGAGGGTGGTGGGTAAATGGAACAAGTTGCCAGAGGAAGTGGTAGAGGTAGGTTTAAAAGACATTTGGACAAGTACATGGATAGGAATATGGGCCATACGAACGTAAATCAGACTAGCCCAGGTAGACAACTTTGTCAGTATAGACAAGTTGGGCTGAAGGGCCCAATTCCGTGCTGTATAACTCTGACAGAGCTCAGAATAGAATGCCCAATTCGGGTGACCAGTGTGCAAATGATGTGGCCTACCCAACATAGCCAACTGGGTGTAATTTAGGTCTCAATGCTGGGGATGTTTGTTTGGGAAAGGACAATGATGTTGGTTTGCTTATTCTTCAAAGAAATTTAGAAAATTTTGCAGTGACAGCATTGGCTGCATTTCTCCAGTGCCTTGAGATGCCTTAAGCCTCAAAGGCTTAGGAAGGCACGAATCTCTCCTGCTGCTGAACCATGAACCGAGTCTGAGGTCCTTAATCTTCAAACACCCTTTTCTTCAATCAACCAAGGGCTGTGCTGGGAAATTAATAATGATATTCACCAACATGTTCAGTGTCTGCATTCGCTAGATAAGGCAAATGGTCCAAATTTTCCGGGACCTCCCCAAGAACCTTTATTGTCAGAGGGCAGTGTGGTGCACTAGGGGCAGACTGGCAGAGGCCTTTGTTTTGCAGGTGCTAAGACCCATCCTCTTGTATGCTTCAGTGAAAGTGTCGAAGGATGGAGGTTGGCTTCTGAGCGTACACAAATCTCATCCCACAACAGCCTTTTCAGGCCAGCCTCGCTGCCACCCCTGACCAACGAGAAGGCCACATCTAAACTCAAAACCAACAAAATTTCAGGAGCAGACAAATCCCTGAAGTCCCAACACCATCAAGTTCAGGAACAGCTACTTCCCTTCAACCATTCAGTTCTTGAACCAACCTGCACAACCCTAATCACTACCTTAGTATAGCAACACTATGACCACTTTGCACTACAATGGACCTTTTGTCTAATTATGTTCTTTCTTGTATAATTTATGTTTTTCTTGTGAATGTTATGTATCTGATGCTATGTGCCTGTGATGCTGCTGCAAGGAAGTTTTTCATTGCACCTGTGCATACATGTACTTGTGCATGTGACAATTAGCTTGCCTTTGGACCCCGAATCTTGGTGGTGATGAACTTCAGTCACAAATCCACTGCCTCAGTGCTCACATCCAGGAAAATAAGGATATTCCAGGGAACCTCAGAACTGCCATAACCATGACCATTTTCAGGAAGGGAGAAGTCCAAATGTGGTAACTATACAGGAAACTCTGGCTGTTCAAACAAGGAAGGCGTCCTCCTCGATCACCTCCTCCCAGTGGCCAATGCTTCTCCCTGAATCAGTGTGGATTCTGTCCACCCAGATGCATAGTGGACGTGATATTCACCACACAACTATCTAAGACAATTGCAGAGGACAGCAGTAGCCACTATACTGGCCTTCCTCAACCTCAAACCTTTGACTCCAATCATTCTGGAGGGATTGTGGAGCACCAGCTACCCATAGAAATTCGTAAGCTTGTTCCATGATGCTTATTCCATGATATTGAGCAAAAGATCTACAATAGAACTGTTCTCAATGAAACAAGGCTCAGTCATTGCCCCAAGATTTTTCTCTTATGTTTCTTGCTGCAGTACTGCATCTCACTCCAACAAACTTTAAACTGGAGTGGAGCTAATCTTCAGAACTAACGGGAAGTTGTTCAACCTGCAATGATTCCAGAACAAGGGTTATCCAAACTTCAATTTGTCAATCTGCAGTATGCAGAGGATTGAAGGAAATATTTTATAATCCTCAGTCATCATATCCTCCATTAAAGAATAAAAACTCAAAGTCTGATCCAACTTGGCTAACTAAGGAAGTTAAACACTAGGTATCCTTGGAAAGGTTGTAAACTGGATTCGAAATTGGCTGTGTGGGAGAAGACAGAGTGGTAGTGGATGATTGTTGCTCAGATTGGAGGCCTGTGACTAGTGGTGTGCGTCAGGGATCTGTGCTGGGGTCATTATTGTTTGTTATCTATATCAATGATCTAGATGATAATGTGGTAAATTGGATCAGCAAGTTTGCTGATATTAAGATTGGAGGCATAGTGGACAGCGAGGAAGGCTTTCAAAGCTTGCAGAGGGATCTGAACCAACTGGAAGAATGGGCCAGAAATGGCAGATGGAACTTAATGCAGACAAGTATGAGGTGTTGCATTTTGGAAGGACAAATCAAGGTAGGACATACACAGTAACGATAGGGCACTGAGGAGTGCAGAAGAACAAAGGGGTCTGGGAGTTCAGATACACAATTCCCTGAAAGTGGTGTTGCAGGTAGACAGGGTTGTAAGAACAGCTTTTGGCATCCTGGCATTCATAACTCAAAGTATCGAGTATAGGAGTTGGGATGTTATGGTGAGGTTGTATAAGACATTGGTGAGGGCAAATTTGGAGTACTGTGTGCAGTTCTGATCACCTAACTATAGGAAAGATATCAGTAAGATTGAAAGAGTGCAGAGGAGATTTACTAGAATGTTGCCGGGTCTTCAGGAGTTGAGTTACAGGGAAAGATTGAACAGGTTAGGACTTCATTCCTTGCAGAAGAATGGGAGATTTGATAGAGGTTTATAAAATTATGAGGGGTATAGACAGAGTTAGTGAGTAGGCTCTTTCCACCTAGATTAGGAGAGATAAGTACAAGGACATGGCTTTAGGGTGAAAGGGGAAAGGTTTAGGGGGCACTTCTTCACTCAAAGAGTGGTGGGAGTATGGAACGGGCTGCCAGCTGATGTGGTAAATGTGGGCTCACTCTTGAGTTTTAAGAATAAACTGGATAGATACATGGACGGGAGAGGTCTGGATGGTTATGGACTGGGTGCAGGTAAATGGGACTAGCAGAATAATATTTCTGCAAAGACTAGAAGGGCCGAATGGTCTGTTTTTTCTGGTGTTCTATGGTCTAAGGATAATGAGAGAAGGCACATAATGTTGTAAAGATTAATGAGTGGAGATGACACAAAATTTTATCATTGCATTTAATGCACCAGCCCAGCCTTTGGTCATTTGATGAAATAGTTATTTGAAGATCAAGACTTCAAACCTGGTACAAACTCACCAGGTAGCAGTGATCCCTGCACTCTTATATGCTTCTGAGATTCTAAACTACCAACAGCAGCCAGCTCAAGGTACTGGAGAGATACCACCAACACTACCTCAACAAAATTTTCCAAATTCACTGCAAAGTGAACCAACCCCAGTCTCCTCTCCAGTATCGAGACCTTAATTACGCAGTCAGCTTCATCGAGCAGGCCATGCCATTCACATAACCAACATAGACACTCTACATGGAGTTCTCTCTCAGAATGAGTTTATCAGGTGGACAGAAAGAGACATAAGGATGTGTGCAACACCCTCCAAGAAATTATGCAACATCCCATCTGACTCTTCAGAATCCCTGATACAAGAGTTCAAAAATTGAGGAGCATTCTAGATGGTGTTGAGAACCATGTGTTCATAAGTCAGTTCACAGAATCCATACACTTGTGGCAGAAGGAGAACACCACCCCTTGTACAATAAAGATGAACTTTTGAGATCTCTACCTACTTCATTGTGGCCCTTGCACCTTATTTAACTGCACTGCACTCTCTCTGTAATGCTAACTGTAACACTATATTCTGCATTCTGTTATTGCTTTTCCCCTTGTACTACATCAGTGTACAGGAAGTCCCTGGATTACGAACGAGTTCTGTTTTTTGAGTCTGTTCGCAAGGTGAATTGTATGCAAGTCAGAAACAGTTATGTACAGTTCACATCTAGTGTCAGTTAGTCCTAAATCACTACAAGCTTCAGTTATTTATTGCTATATATTAAAATCCAAATGGAATTTTGATTCCAGTTTCATTATAATTCCACACAATGTGAAGCAATTTAAAATACAGCATAACTTGTTATTGCCGGGGACACGTGAAGACCGTCATCAGTCTTGTGCGCATTATTGGTGTCATTCATTACAGTACAGTACTGTAGAGGTACAGTTACAACATCGAGTGAATTTTGTGTATTTTCCAACTGACGGACAAAATCAACTAAGGACATCTGTAGAAATGGATCTCGGTCAATTACCCGGGGATGACCTGTCGGGGGAGAGTGAGTGCTGGATAGATAGATAGATAGAGAGGGAGGAGAGAGATAGAGATAGATAGAGAGATAGATATGGTGGGTGGGGGCAGCGGTGAGAGGGGGCTGGTGACCAAAATTAGTGGTACAGGACTGTAACACATGAAATCCACAATCCAGCCGTTCGCCACCTCCATCACCTGGAAAAAGTCAACACTGACAGACAAACCGTTCTGTGCCTAATTCCGTGCCTTCTTCCCGCCATTCCTAAGTACAGGCATTCGTAAGTCGGGCGCTCATAACCCAGGACTTCCTGTACTTATGTTTGGAATGATCTTGTATGGGTGGCAATGTATAATGATGTTTTTTCCACTGTATCTCAGTACATGTGACAATAATAACCAATTCAAATAAAGAGGAGGAAAATAGGCGATGAGAGGTATATACAGTAAATGATAGGATGCTAAGGAATGTTGATAAACAGAGGTTCAACTAGGGGTTCAAGTCCAATAGTTCCCCAAAAGTGGCAACATAGGTTGGTTGGAATGGTTGAAGAGGCAATGGCATGCTTGCCTTCATCAGTCGGGGCATAGAGTATAAAAGCTGGGATGTTATGTTGCAACTGTATAAAACACTGAGTACAGAACACTATGCAGTTCTAGTTGCCACACTATAGGAAAGATATGGTTGCACTGGACACAGTGCAGAAGTTGCTGTTTGTAATATAAAAGACTTGGATGAGTATGTAGGTGGTCTGAGATCAGCAGTGCTCTAGCCTGAGGCCAACATTAGACCTGGCCTGGTTTTATTGAATGGTAGAACATGCCAGAGGTTCCCAAACAGCCTACATTTTCCCTTTTCTTACACTCTTTATTGTTCTGCTATATAGAGGAATGTTTTTTGGGTGTGTAAGCAGTTATAAAGGCCAAAAAGGAAGAAAGGTGCTCCAGTACCCAATTTCAATCATAAAAGCAGTACAACTCATCGAGGCCCAAAGCCAGATACTGAGTAAAGCTAACTTTTGTTCAAGAGACAAAGTAACTTTTGATACTTCTGAGCACTTCACTAGCAGGACTCACAAAAAATACACAACTTCAATCTCCACCTCTAAACTCCAATTCCCTCTTGCTCTTCAAAAGTTAACAAATAAAATAAAGATGTAATGGCTACCTCTTCGCTATCTTCTTCCTCTTCCTCTGCTTCTTTCAGATTCATCCTCACTGTCCTCAAAGAACATTGACTTGGTTGCTCGCTGAGATTTATCAGACGAGGAGCAGGATGGCCCAGCATCAGCTGTGGATGATGACACGACAGCCTCTTCTGAGCTCTTGTCAGCCTTGGCAGATTCTTTATCTGAACTGGATCCAGTGGTTGCTGCTCCCATTCCCCAACTCAGGCTTCCTCACCCCCCACAATCAGAGCTCGAGGAGATTCCTGCAGCTGCTTCTGATTTTCCCATTTTTTGCTCTCCGTTTCGCTCATGCTGACTTCACTACTCTCCAGCTCACCATTAATTTCCTTCTCAGTTTTGTTTTTATCTCCAACTTTGGACAGTGGTTTCTTGATAGCAGATGAAGTTTTGCTCTTCGCATGTTTGGTACTGTTCTGGTTTTGTCCATATCGGGTGAGCAATTCTTCAATTGTCATTGTAGCCTCTTCATGCAAAAGTGCAGTCTCTTCATGATCAACTGAAGGATAAAAGTACTTATTAGTTACTAACAAATAAACAACGTTAACCGAAAATTAAAGAAGGTGGGGTGAAAAGGAGGAGGATGCATTTACAATGCTGGTGCACATATACACATCACTACCCCAAACAATAATATACAATTTCATGAAAACTTACCTTAAAGTGCTCCTGCATAGCAAAATTTTCATATTTTGACAGACAGTCCAAATTTACACTGTTCTTTAGGAGTGTATACCCATCCACTAATATCTTTGCTTCATTACTATCTACTGTTCTGCTCCTCAAGCCAATTTTATACTTTACTCCTTTGGATCAATTGCCTCTTTCCATATTTATCTTCAAGCTATTTACTGATTTTAAATCAACACAGCTTTGACCATAGCAGAGTATCAGAAAAGAATGCTAATAAAGAGCACAACACTGAAATCAACTGATACACAGGGGGTAAAGTATAAAACTGGCAATAAGAACAGTACAGAAATTAGTAATGAAGCAAGATGTTAGTGGATGAACTCTTGATCTCCCAATCTCATTGTGGCCCTTGCACTTTATCTGTCTACTTGCACTGCACTTTTCTCTAACTGTAACATCATTATTCATTTGGCTTTCTTTTCTGCTACCTTGATGTAATTATGGCATTAATCTGTCTGAATGGCATGCAAAACAAAAGCTTTTCACTATCTCGATGTATGAGACAATAATAACCAATATCAATACATAAGACGTTGGCAAATATATGTAGTTCTGGGTGGTAATTCTTTTCAAAAAGTGTATTGCCAACAGAGAATCAAGCTGGGATAGTTGCTTCTGTACTATTTTCCTGTTGTGAGAGATAGTTTTAAATTGTACATTTACTCCATTGCACCAAATTCATTTAGGGGCAAGGAGGGAAAAACCAATACAAATTACAGCTATAAATGTCTCAAGATGGTCTTTCTCAAAACAAAATATATTCAATTGGGTTTTTCTGTCTCCCTCTCTAGCTGAGATACATCACTGTCTCTATTTATAGTCTCTATTTATAACCCCATTTATAGTTGTTTTATCAGTCGTTCTTTAAATGCGTGGGTTTTTTCTGGATGCTCCGGTTTCCTCCCACATTCCAAAGACGTACGGGTTAGGGAAATTGTGGGCATATGTTGGCGCCGGAAGCGTGGCGACACTGTGGGATGCCCCCCAGAACACTCTATGCAAAAGACTATATTTCACTGTGTTTTGATGTACTAATAAAAGATATTTTATCATTCCTTTTAAAAGTAGAGTTTCTTCTTTATTTTAGTTTGGGCGAGGGGCTATGTGGGAAGAGATGGGAAATGGAAAAAAAAACATTAATTGTAAAAGTAGTTCTGTGGTAAACTGGTTTAATCACATCAAATCATCTGGCACACACCAAAACTGAAATCAAAGTTTTTAGGAACACTCCCCCACACACTCAACTTCTTAGAAGGCAAAAAAAAACAAGTTACCACCACTATACTTATGACATACTCCTATGTTTACAAATGACTTTTCTTCAGGTGAACCTCAACCCCGTGAATAGGTTCTACTCCATCAGAAATCAGCTTAGTTCCAACTTACCATCATCCTTCATCAGCAACCTTCTCGCCATCATCTCCCGAGGTCGACCCTGCGAGTTTGGGCAAGCTCTTTGATTACCACTTCTTCCGTCAGCTTGCTGTCTATGCATAGAAAGGCATCCTCCAACGCCTTGAATGAAAAGGCAGGAAAAAATGTCAATGAAAAAATTTTAATGTTAATTAAAGTTGCATGATATTGACAAGACATAGGAAAATATTTAGAAGGTACACCTTAACTATTTGAGAAAAGATTTTCTGGGGTTGAACTTTGGAAGAAGTCACTAAAACCAGACTAAGAACTGCAGGTTACATGATCTCACTGAAGGACATTACAGAAAATTCCAAAATTCAAAAGGATCAATCCCGAGACATCATTTAAAACGGAGGTGCGCAGTAATTTCTTCTTCCAGGGGATAGTGCACATCAAGATTACTCTGTCCCTGAGGTTGGTGGAGGCCAGATCATTAGATATATTTGAAGTGGAGATTGATAAACATTTGGAAGATCGAGGAATTGAGGGTTATGGGGAACTGGCACAGAAGAGGAGTTGAGGCCAGCATAGATCAGCCATGATCATATTGAATGGTATTGGGGGGGGGGGGGGTGGTGGGGAGACTTGGTCCCATTCCTCCTCCTATTTTGTGCTTTAATCTCCAATAAAACCACAGTTCCAAACAGAGGAAGGGGATCGAGGAAAGGCAGGGAAAAGGTGGAGAATGGTGAGAAACAACAAACACCTTAGTTGAACCTCTGATTAGGAAGGTTGTAGATTTAAGGTTCACTCCAAGATAAGCGCATTACTAGGCTGACATTAGAGTGCGCTCCCAGGTAACCTCATTGCTTGTTCTGAAGATGGCAGTTCTCCCAGTCCTGGCCAACATCTATCCCTTAAATCAACAATGGCAAAACAGGTTAACTGGTGGTCCACGAGTTTTTTTTTAAAAAGTAAGTGATTGACTGCTTCAAAAGTAAACTTAATTAGCTGTCAATCACTGAACATGTAACTATAGTATTAAACATCAATAGTTCGGTATATTAGAAAATATACCATAATACTAAAAATACCTAAATGGTTTGAAAGTCTTGGTCAAAGTCAACATAGATTTAGGAAAGAGATCATGTTTGACAAATTTACCAGAATTTTTTAAGGATGTTATAAGTAGAGTGGATGGGGAGAACCAGTGGTGTCTTTGGACCTTTGGCTTTTGACAAGGTCCCACATAGGATATTGATATGTAAAATTAAAGCACATGAGATTGGAGGTAACTTACTGAAAGAGAGCTAGTGGCAGACAGGAAATAAAGAGCATGAACAAACAGGTCCTTTTCCAAGGAGCAGGTAGTGACTAGTGGGGTATCACTGGGTTCAGCACTTGGACCTCAGCTGAACCCAGTGGTACCCCCACCAGAATTCACCACATATTAATGATTTAAATGAAAGAATTAAACATAATAGCTCTAAGTTTGTGGATGACACAGCTGGTAGGAGTGTAATCTGTGAGGGGGATGCAGAGAGGTTGAGTAAGTGGGCAAACGTACTGTAACGTGGATAAACATGAGGTTATCCACATTAGTGGCAAAACTAAAAAGGTAGATTATCTGAGAGGTTAAGAAAGAAAGAGGTGCAGTGAGACCTGTGTGCACCAATGAAAGTAAGCATGCAGGTGAAGCAGGCAGTTAAGAAAACAAATGGTACATTGAACCTCATTATGAAAGGATTCAAGTACAGAAGGTGGGAGGTCTGACTGCAGTTGTTCAGAGAGATCAGACTGAGTGTGCAGTTTTAGACTCCTTATCCAAGGAAGGATGTCCTTGCTATGGAGTGAGTGTAGCAAAGGTGGCACAACTGATGTCTGAAGATAGATTGAGACAAATGGGCTTATGCTCACCAGAAGAATGAGAGGAGACTTCACTGAAACTTGACAGGACTGGAGAGATTAGATGGAGGAAAGATGTTCCCGATAACGAAGTCTAGAACCATGGGTCAAAGTCCAAGGATATGGGATAGGCCATTTAGGACTGAGATGAGAAATCTCTTCACCCAAAGAGTGATGGCCCTGTAGAATTCTTTACTTCAAAGCACAGTTGTGACCAAATCATTAAATATATTCAAAAAGGAGTTAGATACAGTATTAATGGCAAAAGAGATCAAGGGATGTGGTGAGAAAGCTGGAATAGGGTACTGAATTTGTTTGATCACAATGGCAGATGCAGCTCCAAGGGCTGTATTGCCTACTCATAATTATACAGCATAGAACCAGGCCCTTCGGCCCAACTGGACCATGCTGACCAAGATGCCCCATCCAAGCTCGTCCCATTTGCCAGTGTTTGGTCCATAACCTTCTAAACATTTCCAATCCATGTACCTGCCGAACAGTCTTTTAAAAGCTGTCATTGTACCTGCCTCAACCATTTTCTCTGGCAGCTCATTCCATACATACCACTCTGTGTAAAAAAAAAGTTGCCTCTCGAGCTCCTATTAAATCTTCCCACCCCCACCTTAAACCTATGCCCTCTAGTTCTTGATTCCCCCTTGGGATAAAGACAGCATGCATTCACCCTATCTATGCCCCTCATGATTTTACACTCTATAAGATCACCTCTCAGTCTCCAACTCTCCAAGGAATAAAGCCCTAGCCAGTTCAACCTCTCCCAATAACCTACTCCTAATTGCTATGTTTCTATACACCACTATGTAACAGACATTCTATATCAAATTCTGTCATGGGAAGGGATTACGAGGTGCACAGAGGGAAAGATTTAAGGATATACTCAGAACCTACTGAAGAAAATGCAACACCTCCACTGACCCTTGCAAATCCAGACCCACGACCACTTCAAAGTAGGGAAAAAACATTTGGGATTGGATTAAGACTTCAAGACCATGCATCAGGAGCACAGAGAAGCTTTGCATAAACAGCAGAGAGTACCACCTCAAAACCTACCCACCCTGCCCTCCTTATCAGGCAACCCTGCTGCCCACTCTGAGAACTCACAAAAGTGAAGCAAAGGAAGTCTTCTTCAATCCTGAAGGACTGCCTAACAAGCAACACACCACAAATACCATGGTCCACAATCAATGCCAATAAAAATACTAGGAGCAATGTTACTTATCATGAGAATATTAGTAAAGCAAGATTAGGCCACCTGGCCCCTCAAGCTTGCTCTGCCATTCGATAAGATCAGGGCTGATCTCTCACCGCAAGTACCAGTTTCCTGCTCGATTACCATATCCTCAATTTCCTTATTATCCGAAACCGATTGACCACTGTTCTGAGTGAACAACGACTGAATTTCCACAGCCTTCATGGGAAGAGAATTCCCAAGATTCATCACCTTTTGAGTGGAGAAATTTCTTGCTATTTTGGTCAAAAATGGCCTGCAGCTTATTCAAAATGCGATCCCTGGTTCTAGGACTCCTCAGGCAGCAGAAAATCCTTCCTGCATCTACCCATTATGCCTGCTAAATATTTTCAGTCTTCTCGTATGACTGATGTGATGGTGTGGTATCATCAAGGCACTCTACAATTGTGGTGAGACCTCTCTACACTTTGGAGAGGCAAGAGACTGCAGATGCTGGAAACTGGAGCAAAACAAAACTGCTGGAGGAACTCAGTGGGTCAAGTAGCATCTGAAATTGGAAAATTCAAAATGTCTGTGCAGCAAGGCCAAATACAAACTAGAAGAACAACATTTCATATTCCACCTTTGTAGCCAACAACACCAATGCTGTGTATTTTCCAATTTTAGGTACCCAGTGATCCTTTACCACTCTTAGGTCCTCCACCTAGATTCTCTCTCTTTGTTCAACAATTCCATTCCCCCCCCCTCCCCATTATAGATTTGTTACCCTCCCCCATCTGCCCATCACCCACACACCTGGGTTTCTTTTGCTTTGGTCTACCCTTTCTATTCCCCTCCCACATTTAGTTTTACCTGCCCACCATCCCTCCCTTATCTGGTTCCACATCACTTTCCAGCTGCGTCACTACCTTCCCCCTCCCCTCCCCTGACCTGGCTCCGCCTGCCCAATTTTTTCATCCTACGTTTCCATGTATCATCCACCAGCCTCTGTCTCAGTCCTTGTGCAGGGTCCCAACCCGAAATATTGACCATTCCTTTGCCTCCACAGATGCTGCCTGAACCATAGAACCATACAGCACAAAACAGGCCCTTCAGCCCACCGTGTCGTGCCATCCATCAGACCACCCTCACACTACCTAACCCCTTCCTCCTGCATATCCCTCTATCTCACGTTCCTCCATATGCCTATCCGACAAGCTCTTGAACCTGTTCAATGTATCTGCCTCCACCACCACCCCAGGCAGTGCATTCCATGCACCAACCACTCTTTGGGTGAAAAACCTCCCTCTGACATCTTCCCTGAACCTCCCACCCATAACCTTAAAGCCATGACCTCTCGTCTTGAGCATTGGTGCCCTGGGAAGGAGACGCTGACTGTCTATCTATTCCTCTCAATATTTTATATACCTCTATCATGTCTCCTCTCATCCTCCTCCTTTCCAGTGAATAAAGCCCTAGCACCTTAAGCCTCTCCTCATATTCAATACTCTCCAATCCAGGCAGCATCCTGGTAAATCTCCTCTGCACCTTCTCCAATGCCTCCACATCCTTCCTATAATGAGGCGACCAGAACTGAACACAGTACTCTAAGTGTGGCCTAACTAGAGTTTTGTAAAGCCGCATCATAACCTCGCGGCTCTTAAACTCAATCCCGCGACTTATGAAAGCCAACATCCCATTGGCCTTCTTAACTGCTCTTTCCACCTGTGAGGCAACTTTCAATGAACTGTGAATATGAACCCCCAGATCCCTCTGCTCCTCCACACTGCCAAGTACCTTGCCGTTTACCCTGTACTCTGTCCTGGAGTTTGTCCTTCCAAAGTGTACCACGTCACACTTCTCCGGATTGAACTCCATCTGCCACTTGTCAGCCCAGCTCTGCATCCTATCAATATCCCTCTGTAAGCTCCGACAGCCCTCCACACTATCCACAACACTGCCTATCTTAGTGTCGTCCGCAAACTTACTAACCCAGCCCTCCACCCCCTCATCTAAGTCATCTATAAATATCACAAAAAGTAGAGGTCCCAGAACCGATCCCTGCGGGACACCACTAGTCACTGCCCTCCAATCCGAGGGCACTCCTTCCACCACAACCCTCTGCTTTCTACATGCAAGCCAATTCCTAATCCACACAGCCAAGCTTCCTTGGATCCCTTGGCCTCTGACCTTCTGAAGAAGCCTACCATGAGGAACCTTATCAAATGCCTTACTAAAATCCATGTAAACCACATCCACCCCACTGCCCTCATCAATCTTCCTGGTCACCTCCTCAAAGAACTCTATCAGGCTTGTGAGGCAAGATCTTCCCTTCACAAAGCCATGCTGGCTGTCCCTAATCAGTCCATGATTCTCAAGGTGTTCATAAATCCTATCCCTTAGAATCCTTTCTAACAGTTTACCCACCACAGACGTGAGACTCACCAGCCTACAATTCCCTGGCCTATCCCTATTACCTTTTTTGAACAAGGGGACCACATTCGCAACCCTCCAATCCTCCGGCACCACCCCCGTAGACAACGAGGACTCAAAGATCCTTACCAGCGGTTCAGCAATCTCCTCCCTAGCCTCTCGAAGCAGCCTGGGGAAAATCCCATCAGGCCCCGGAGATTTATCTGTCTTAATATTATTTAACAACTTCAACACATCCTCTCTCTTGATATCTACAACCTCGAGAACATTACCCCTACCAGCACTCCCTCCGCATCATCAAGACCCCTCTCCCTGGTGAATTACCGAAGAGAAGTACTCATCAGAACTTCTCCCACTTCTGCCGCCTCCAGGCAAATTCTCCCACCTTTGTCTTAATCGGACCTACCTTTACCCTAGCCATCCTCCTACCCTTCACGTACTTGAAAAGGCCTTGGGATTTCCTTAACCCTACTAGCCAACGCTTTCATGTCCCCCTTCTAGCTCTCCTCAGCCCTTTCTTAAGTTCCTTCCTCGCTACTCTATATTCCCTCATGGGCCCTGTCTGAACCTTGCTGCTTATACCTCACGTATGCTACCTTCTTCTCCCTAACAAGTCGTTCCACCTCTCTCGTCACCCATGGTTCCTTCACCCTGCCATTCCTTCTCTGCCTCACCGGGACCATATTTATCCTAACATCCTGCATAAGATCCCTGAATATCAACCACATCCCCATGGTACATTTTCCTTCAAAAAGGACATCCCAATTTACACTCCCAAGTTCTCTCCTTATAGCCTCGTAGTTAGCCCTTCCCCAATTGAAAAACCTCTTGTCCTCTCTGAGTTGTTTCAGCTGTTGTTTTGTTTTATTTCTACTCCATGACCTACCGTCACACAACTGCAGGAATCAGCTAGAAAAAGGTTCTTTGGAAAAAAACAACTGGGACAACATACAGAATAGAAATAGAAACAAAAAGTGCTGAAAATGCTTAGCAATCTCAGGAGCACCTGTACAGAGTGAAATCATTAATGATGCAGATTAATAAACTTTCATCAAAGTAGTTTTTATTTTAAATTTCCAGCTTCTGCAGTGTTCAGCTTTCTGATAACTCACAAAGGCAAATTTGCTTCAGTCAGAACATGGCGAACAAAACGTTAGTAACACACATCAGTGGAAATACTGTCAACTTGAATGCCACCACTGGAACCATTAGTGTTTACATAGCTCTTTAGCATCACCTGGTGGTAAGAACAGTAAAGAATACAGAACTAAATTATCTGTACATCGGCCTCAAGTTCTAAAATGTTTTTCTTCCACACTTGCAAAATAAATTGTTTCAGATTGTCTGGCCGTTACCATTCCCACCTATGGGAGCAGATTAATAAAATTACTTCCTGGCCCCTTTCAATGCTGTACAGGTGATTGCTGAGATGTGAATCATTGTGACCCAGAATGAACCCTTTTATTTCCATGTAGTACAACTACCAAAACTGATCCTGGTAATTCAAAGCAGAGTGTCTTAGTGCAAAATTTAGTAATCTATATAATTGGATTTTTACAGACCCTCACCTTCCTCATATTGGACCTATAGAATAAATCTTATCAATTTGAGTCAAAAATTTAAAAGGTAGGAAAAACACAAGACAACCTAGCTACTTTCCTCAACATTCAACAATAGCCGGAGGAAAAAACTAGCAACACAAGACAAATAAAATGACTGCATCACAAGTGATAGGAGGGAAGCTATTTCTTGAGGGAAGAAAGGTTTTTAATTAGCCAATGAGGACCAGTAGAAATAAATCAGTAACTGATTTTTCAAACTTATGAATTTTTGCCAAATGTTTAAATTTGGAATAATCCCCAAAGACCTCCTCCGTCCACACCATTACTTGAAAACTGCATGCTATAAAACACTTGCATCATTTTTGAGTCCAAGTTCAACAGTAAATTAAGTAAGACCATATTTATCAGAATGGCTCAAAGGATGAGAGATTTCAAATGCTAGTAGTGGAGAAGTTAGGGTTATTATCTTGGAGCAAAGGTTAAGGAGATTTAATGGAGGTGTGCAAGATCATGATAGATTTACAAAGGGCTAACAGAATGAAGCAGTTAAAATTAGCAGATACTTCAAAGGAGTGGAGGACACTGATTATTACAGTGGTGGCCAAAAGATACCATGGGATGAGAGGAACATATTTCTGGAGCATTTAGTTATAATCTGGAACTTGCTTCCAGCACCCTTACAGGCAGCAAAATCAGTCAGAGTTTTGAATGGGGAATTGGAAAAGTACTTGAGGACGAGAAAGGAAATGGAGCAGATTGGGACTGATTGGATTGCTTTATAATGAGGTGGCGCAGACTTGGGCTTAACGTCCTGCTCCAATTCAATGAATGAAACAAAGAACAGGTGTCAGCTAAGTAATCCCCTTTAGCCTGCTCCTCACCCTCAAGTTCACACTTTGGTCTTGCCTAAAGCTTTCAGAAGCTTGTATGTCAAATGAGATTACCTTCCATTATACTAAATACCAGTGACTTTCAACCAACCCTACAGGACGACATATTGCTTTGCCCCAGGAATCAATGCACCATTCCCAAGGCAAGTATCTACTTCCCTAGGTACAGAGACCAAAACTGCACACAGCAGTTAGTGTTAGAACCAGTTAAGTAAAAACAGAAAATGCCCCTGAAATGTCAATCTTAAATGTTAATTTACAGTCATACAGCACAGGAACCAGCTGACCACATCCATGCTGACCAACAAGTACTTATTTATAGTATGCCCATTTACCAGCATTTCTATGCCTCAGCAATTCAATTGCTCATTTAAATACCTCAATGTTGTGCAAGTATCTGCTTCCACTACATTCCACATTCCAGCCACCCTCTGGGTGGAAAAGGTTCCTCCTTAGGTCCCCTCTAAACTTCTTACTCCTTACCCTAAACCTATGGCCTCTCGTTTTAGACACACTTGCTATGTTTATCACTATCCGTTAACATGGAACAGTAGAGCACATAATAGGCCCTTCTGCCCCCAATGTCTATGCCAACCAAGATGCCAATCCAAACTAATCTGCTGCCTGCACATGGTTTCTATCCCTTCATTCCCTGCCTGTTCTATATTTACCTCTCCATTTTTTTTATACTGTATTTTGTACAATTTCATAATGAAGTCCCCCTCAGCCTCCTCTGCTCCAAGGAAAAAAATCCAAATCCAGTCTCTCCTCCTAACTGAAACATTCCAATCCAGGCAACATCCCTCTGCACCCTCTCCTGTATGATTACTCTTTTCTAGTGTGACCACCAGAACTGTACATAGTCTTCCAGCTGCCGCTTACCCAATCTAACAGGTTTCTCTTCACAAATGCTGCCTAACTGAATATTTTCAGCATTTTCTGTTTACTTCATGTTTCAAGAATTCATTGTTTTCTGCTTTTCGAAATGGTCACACTAAATTGTACAATTGCAGTATGACATGCTTTTTCTTGTACTTCCTTGCAATAAAGCTAATATTCCACTTCTCTTCCTTATTGTTTGTTGGATCTACATTTCGTACACCGTGTACCAGCTCACCCAGAATTCCCTGTACACTAATGTTTAATAGTTTCCATGATGTAAAAATATTATCTTTGCCATCCTTCCTACCAAGTAAATGGAGCTCATTTGACTTCAAATAGTTATTGATGTGGGTTATCTAAAGTGCACTATCATTTGACATTTCATAGGGTATCTATGTATGTTCCCACTGGAATGGAGATAATCTACAGGACAAATCATCCAAGTTACACCACCTCCACTCCAGAACCTAGGTTACTTCAACCTCAGTCACCAAGCTGTGGTAAACAGACATCAATATATCTGCACTCATTTGGATGCTGAGCACCAAGTAATTGCCAACTCATGAAATGAAGTACATGAGAGGATGAGTTTACATTCAACATCTGCAAAAGTTCTCTACCAATCTGTCCCCACCGAAAACGCTGCCTCCCTCCCCATCCCCAACCCCTCCAATGATAAAGGTCCACTGTGAGGTAATGGAAAACATCCTTTACCTCAGAAGTCACCTCACCATTTTATTATGTGCACCAATCTTTGGCCAGCTGAGGAAAGTAGTGTCTTACGATCAAGACCTAAACTAAACCCGACAAAGCTCATGATCTACCCTCCAACAATGATCCCTGCCCTTCAGTATGTTTCCCAGACAAACTCGCTAGCAGGCATCTAAAAGCACTGGAGAGATACCACAAATGATGTCTATGCAAAACCCTCCAAATCTAGGATAAGTGAACCAACATCACTTACTCTCCTAGGCCAAAATCCTCAGCACTGACCTCCTAACTATACTTGGCCCCAAAGGACAGGCTCAGCACTATGCTCTCTAGAATAAAGTCTACTTCGAACTCTGATAAAGTAATAGGTTACGAGGTGGAAAGAGGCAATGATTCAAGTATGTTCTTCTTGGAAAAGAAAATGCCATATTCCCAGTCTTCTGGAAATCACCCACCCCCTTCTGCTCAAAATGGAAGAGCACGTGGGCTGAATGTGCAACCTTGACTCCATTTGTCAGAAGCACAGAAGCCCAGTGTAAACGTTGTAAGTCACATACCACCCCCCAAAGCACCGACCCATCTATCCTGTCAAGCACCTCCTGCCCCGCTTGTGGCAGACTCTGCCAGCCCCACATTAGCCTCATTAGTCATCTCAGAACTGGTGGAAGCAAATTATCCTCAACCCCGAGGAATTGCCTAAAAGAGACATTCCCAATAACACAAATACTTGCGCTGAATTTGCCTTCTGCCCCCTCATTTTGACATGATTATTGGTGTGAAAAACCTGATTTTTGTTTTAAAACAGAACAAAAACAATTGGAATCCTAATCAATCATGCAGAAATCAAATGCTCAAGATAACTCATCTTACATTTGGACCAGACTATTGCCATAAAATACTTGGTCACTCTGATTTCAAAGACCACCATGTGAAAATTGGTACCTTCTGCAATTTTCCATTCCTGTAAGCCTGTTGCTTCTTAATAACATCTGGCAGATACTTTGGCACAGTATAGTGCTACCTCTTCACCTGAAAGAAAATAAAATATAATTTATTTGAAAAGGAGGTAAGATTTCACAATAGAGGGATGCTTCAGGCGCAAAAGCATATTAAGCCAGAGTTGAAAGAACAAGAGGAAACAGGGTTGTGAACGATTACATCTTGACTTCCCAAGCAACAAAACCTTAGATTGGGAATATAGGCTAACTCTGGGGGGTTTTGCAAGCAGGAAAAACAGACCACACAACATCAAGGGCCAGCTGAACCGAATCGTGCGTGAGGAACAGGCAAAAGAAAAGCAAGGATGAAATAAGTCATAGACAGCAGTTTCAGTCCATTCCAAATTAGTGCTTCAAGGTAGAATCGATTGGGGAAAATTGTAGCTCAGCAATAGGCAAGGGTTGTTGTGGAGGTTGAATCCCATTAGTGTAAGTGTGGAAACTCAACAAATGCATGGGGGTGACATCGACAAGGAACACGAGGAGTCAAAGACTGACATGCGCAGGTCTAGTCAATGCCATTTCAAATGTTCTAGTTAAGATTCCCATGAAATATGGTGCACATGAATGCTATGACTGAATTTACAGGGTTTCACTTTCACAATATCATCTTTATTTTCAAATGAGAACAGCATTCAGATCAACAACATATCTAGTTAAAGAACGAAACTACTTTTACGAAATTAGGGTTTTCTCTCTCTTGCTTTTTAAACTTCAGTTGTAAAGTTAAAACTGCAATCACAAAATTTAAGTTGACAGATATCACCAGAGATATAGTCTGCAAAATAGCCTTGTCATTGGTACAAACGACCCAATACATTTCGAAGAAAGTCATATACATTTCAACTGCCTGAGGGAGCTGAAGAGGAATTTCACCCATTTCCTTTTATTTCTTAAATGGCTTGCGGTTGGAAGAATGAGGGGAGGTGAATGCACATGGAAATGTTGAGCCAAAGTGCACCAAACATCAACTCATTTTATATATTAGCATCTAAAAGGTGCAAACTGTGTGAGATGGCATCTTCGTCAAGCACTGTTCATTGGGAAATCAACTTGGGGGCAGTGTTCAGGGTGAATAGCATGCCCTGAAAGGCACTTATTCAATCCCACTTTAAAAGGCCCTGTCATTGATATTTCTGTCATTAAATCCTACATCCACATACATACATCCTTGCATGAAGACAGGCACAAAAACATTGCAGGAAATTTTTTTTTGCTCAGATTCTCTTACCTCCATGTCCATCATAGACTGCAAACATAGCAGTTTCATCATCCAGCTCAGGTATACAGTTGTGGGCATCCTGAAATAAAAAAAATTAGAACACGTTTTAATCAACTACTACAAAATTGAGTTACACCCTGACATGTTTTGATTAGAACCATTAAAAAAATAACTTGTTATAACCAATGTTCTTACTAGGCCCATGCATGTATAGTCTATCAACATTTATCATTAAACACCATTTTAAGATAAGATATTTTTATTAGTCACATGTACATCGAAACACAGTGAAATGCACCTTTTGCGTAGAGTGTTCTGTGGGGGCAGCCCGCAAGTGTCGCCACGCTTCTGGCATCAACATAGCATGCCCACAACTTCCTAACCCGTACGTCTTTGGAATGTGGGAGGAAACCGGAGCACCCGGAGGAAACCCACGCAGACACGGGGAGAAGGTACAAACACCTTGCAGACAGTAGCTGGAATTGAACCCGGGTTACTGGCGCTGTAATAGCGTTATGCTAACCGCTACACTACCGTGCCAACTTGAAGTGTATAGTTGACAGCCTTTGGTGTCAATGCTCCTTAAGCAGCCTCACAGCATCTTTAAAAGTTTCTTGTAGTGACTTTCAATTACTTTAATCCTTCATCCCATGCCCACCTCTGTCTCTTTGTCCCCCCACCCACACTGCTCCAATAAACATTAATGCAGGCTTAAGGAATAATCCTCATCTTCCATCAAGGCATATCCCAGCCTTCCAAACTATCAATTTTAAATAATCAGCTATTATAGCCTCATAACTCATTCCCAAGTATGAGTTTTTCTTTCTCTCTTCAGGCAACTTGAAGTTTCATTTGCCTTTTCATACTCTAACCTGCCCAAGACATACCTTCTGTTATACATTGGCTTTCAGTACCACCATTTGAATTGTTCAATCTTTCCAGGCCTCCGACTGATCACAAAAGGCCATCCCTTTTGTTCTTTGTCATCCTACATGTCCCATCTTCTCCACAACTTTACATTTTAAAAAAATTTTATTTATTAGTCACATGTACATTGAAACACACAATGAAATGCGTCTTTTGTGTAGAATGTGCTGAGGGCAGCCCGCAAGTGTTGCCATGCTTCCGGCGCCAACATAGCATGCCCACAACTTCCTAACCCACAACTTCCTAACCCATACGTCTTTGGAATGTGGGAGGAAACTGGAGCACCCGGAGGAAACCCATGCAGTCACAGGGAGAACGTACAAACTCCTTACAGACAGCGGCGGAAATGAACCCGGGTTTCTGGCGCTGTAATAGCGTTATGCTAACCGCTACACTACCATGCCTGTCCTTACCGTGTTCTATTTCCAACTTTTCCTGGTGGAGATGAAAGGTCATCAACCGAAAATATGAACTCTTGTTCATCTCTCTCCATTAATGTTGCTTCACCCGCTGAGTATTTCCAGCATCTGCAATATTTTGCTTTGGAAAATCAACTCATATCACCCAGTTTTAACCAGTATCCCGGGGATGGACAAATATTTTAAGGCATAAATTGATAGGTTCCTGATTGTTAAAGGGGTTAGGGGGAGAAGGCAGGAGAATGAGGTTAAAAAGAAAAATCAGCTATGATTGAATGGCAGAGCAGACTCAATGGGCTGAATGGCCTCATTCTGCTCCTATATCCTATGGTCTTTAATAAATACATCTTTTTTTTGCCTTTCGCACTTCCTGAACGTGATTGTGACTTTATATATCCACACTAAGTTGGATATCAGATGGTTGAGATTTAAGGATGAAAAGTATAAAGAAACAATTATGAAGGTTTACTGCTTTCTGTTTTGGTGCCTCATTATCAAAGGAATATTAATTCCACAATGGTAACATTCTTTCAAAAATAAGAGACCCAAAAACTGCAAACAATAGAATCGCATAATTTTATCTTCACACTATTTTGCTTCTCAAACAGAATCATTTTCAGTTTTCTCTTAGAACATACAACTCTTCTTTAAAAATAACTATTTCACCATAAATTAAACACTGTGGCATAGATAACTGTTCTTTCGTAATCCAATTTTTATTGTTCTTGTTAGTTTTATTTCCCCTCCCCCCACAAAAGCACTAATACTACAAAGTCATCATTAAGCATGGACATTAAAGGGAAATACATGAAGATTTAAAAAGGTAAGTAAAGTCAATTCACAAATAATTATAGATGCCAGAAGTTTCAAGATAACATGAAGCCTCGAAGCACCTCACAGGCCACGAGATGTACTTTATCACAATGCATCAAGCTTTTATTAGGGTATTCCATCATCACACAGAATCAGAAAAAATGACCCTGGAGGAGACCATTCTGCCCACGCCAGTCAAGAAATCCAACTGAATCCCAGCTTCCTGATGAAGGGTCTTGACACAAAACGTTGACAATTCCTTTCCCACCACTGACACTGCTCGACCCACCGAGGTCCTCTGGCAGATTGTCTGTTGCCCCAGCTTCCAACATTTGATTTGTGGCTCTTCAAGAACCCATCCAAGCATATTCTAAATGCGGTGAGCATTTCTGCCTCTATCACCTTTTCAGCCAGTGAATTCCAGACCTTTGCCACCCTTTGGATGAAAAACTTTACCCTTGTAGCCCCTCTTTTCCTTCTAGCAATTACTTTAAACTTAAGCGTCCTGGTTTTTGACCCTTCAGCTAGTACATTATATGAAGAAATAAGTTAAGACACACGACATCTATATCCTTCTGTGCCTTGCTTATTTAAGCGCCTATCTAAACAGTGATATTTAATCTGGCTCCACCACCTCCTCTGACAGCAAGTTCCAGGTATCAACCACTGTGTGGAAAAATTTTCCTCTCAGTTCCCCTTTAAAACTCCTTCCTCTCACCTTAAACCTATGCCCTCTTTTGGATGCCCCTACCATGGAGAAGAGATTATGACCACCTACCCTATACCTCTAATAATTGTGTATTCATCTGTCAAACAGTGCTTAGCCTCCTTTGCTCCCAGAAAAACAAATGCAGCCGATTCAATCTCTCTCCATAACTGAATGCCTCCAATCCAGGCAGCATCATGGTGAATCTCCTCTGCACTCTCTCCAGCGCAACCACATCTTTTCTATAGCGTGGTAATCAGAACTGCACACGACTCCAAGTGCCGTCTAACCGATGTTTTGAAGTTGCAACATAGCTCCCAGCTTTTATATCCTATGCCCTCACCTACAAAAGCAAGCATGCCATATGCCTCCTTCACCACCACCTACCAGTGTTGGGTTGGAATTATGGACTTGAACCTTGAAACTACCATAGTTTCAGGGAACTATGGACTTGAACTCCAAGGTCCCTCTGTTCATCAACATTCTTTAGCAACTTACCATTTACTGCCTGTATCCCAACCCTATTTGACTTGCCAAAATGCATCACTGATTGGGATTAAATTCCATCTACCAACGCCCCGCCCAAATTTCCATCTGATCTATAACTGCTGTAGTCTGAGACAACCTTCCTCACTCCACTATACCGCCAACATTTCTGTCATTTGCAAACTTACTAATCACACCTCCTACTTTCACACCCAAGTTGTTAATATACATCAAACAAGGGTCCCAGCACCAATCATTGTGGTATTTACAGAACATTGGCAACTGATTAAAAAAAGTAGGACAATTTGCTACAGGTGCCTACATGGAGAAATTGCTGTCTGTGAGCAGAGTATCCACCCAAGCACAATTATAGTATAGATTAAAAACGATGTAGGGGCAAAGTTGGACCAATTCATTTATAATATATATTAAATAACAAGACATAAGTACACGGAATAGAATTTTAAAATTTACAGATGGCACAAAGCTCGGAAGTACGATAACTAATGATGACAGTGGTAGACTTTCAGAACATAGGTAGGCTGGTGAAAATGACAGGCATGTGGCTAATGAAATTCAGAGCTGTGTGGTAGAGGTAATACTTGTTTTCAGGAATAATAAGGAAAGGCAATAGAGATGGAGAGACACAGGTCTACACATGGACAGATCTTTAGAAATGACACTGCAAGTTGAAAAAGTAGTTAATAAAGCACTTCATAAATGCGGGAGCTCTATAAAAACTGGTTAGTCCATAATCAGGACGATACATCCAATTCTAGCCACCATGCTTTAGGGAGAATGTGAAAGCTCGTGACAGGATGCAGAAAAGATTTACCAGAATGATTCTAGAGATTACAAGGAGAGAGAATCTGAGGTTATTCTCCTTTTGGAAAGAAAGGTGATAGCAGGTGTGATAGACTTTCTAGAAGTGTACAAATTATGTTAAGTTTAATTGGGCAATGAGAGAGAAACTCTTCGACAAGGTCAAAGAGCAGAGGACAAACAGGAATGTGCAAAAGATCCAGGGATGATGAAAGGGAAAACTTCTATATGACGCAGTATGTTGACAGGCTGACTAGAGGGAATGCCATCTTAGATCTAGTTTTAGGAAATGAACCAGGACAGGTGAAGGATCTATTGGTGGGTGAGCATTTGGGGGACAGTGACCATTGCTCCATAACCTTTAAAATTGTCATGGACAGGGACAGGTGCAGAGAGGACAAGAGGATTTTTAATTGGGGAAGGGCAAACTATGAGGCTAAGGAGAGAACTTGGGAGTGTAGATTGGGATGTCCTTTTTGAAGGAAAATGTACCATGGAGATGTGGTCGATGTTCAGGGATCTTATGCAGGATGTTAGGGATAATATGTCCCGGTGAGGCAGAGAAGGAATGGCAGGGTGAAGGAACCGTGGGTGACGAGAGAGGTGGAACGACTTGTTAGGGAGAAGAAGGTAGCATACGTGAGGTATAAGCAGCAAGGTTCAGACAGGGCCTGTGAGGAATATAGGGTAGCGAGGAAGGAACTTAAGAAAGGGCTGAGGAGAGCTAGAAGGGGACATGAAAAGGCATTAGCTAGTAGGGTTAAGGAAAATCCCAAGGCCTTTTTCAAGTACGTGAAGGGTAGGAGAATGGCAAGGGTAAAGGTAGGTCCGATTAAGGACAAAGGTGGGAGAATTTGCCTGGAGGTGGCGGAAGTGGGAGAAGTTCTCAATGAGTACTTCTCTTCGGTATTCACCAGGGAGGGGGGTCTTGATGACGCGGAAGAGAGTGCTGGTAGGGGTAATGTTCCTGAGGTTGTAGATATCGAGAGAGAGGATGTGTTGAAGTTGTTAAATAATATTAAGACAGATAAATCTCCGGGGCCTGATGGGATTTTCCCCAGGCTGCTTCGAGAGGCTAGGGAGGAGATTGTTGTCCACAGGGATGGTGCCAGAGGATTGGAGGGTTGCGAATGTTGTCCCCTTGTTCAAAAAAGGTAATAGGGATAGGCCAGGGAATTATAGACCGGTGAGTCTCACGTCTGTGGTGGGTAAGCTGTTAGAAAGAATTCTAAGGGATAGGATTTATGAACACCTAGAGAATCATGGACTGATTAGGGACATCCAGCATGGCTTTGTGAAGGGAAGATCTTGCCTCACAAGCCTGATAGAGTTCTTTGAGGAGGTGACCAGGAAGATTGATGAGGGCAGTGGGGTGGATGTGGTTTACATGGATTTTAGTAAGGCATTTGATAAGGTTCCTCATGGTAGGTTTCTTCAGAAGGTCAGAGGCCAAGGGATCCAAGGAAGCTTGGCTGTGTGGATTAGGAATTGGCTTGCATGTAGAAAGCAGAGGGTTGTGGTGGAAGTAGTGCCCTCGGATTGGAGGGCAGTGACTAGTGGTGTCCCGCAGGGATCGGTTCTGGGACCTCTACTTTTTGTGATATTTATAGATGAATTAGATGAGGGGGTGGAGGGCTGGGTTAGTAAGTTTGCAGACGACACTAAGTTAGGTGGTGTTGTGGATAGTGTGGAGGGCTGTCGGAGCTTACAGAGGGGTATTGATAGGATGCAGAGCTGGGCTGACAAGTGGCAGATGGAGTTCAATCCGGAGAAGTGTGACGTGGTATACTTTGAAAGGACAAACTCCAGGGCAGAGTACTGGGTAAATGGCAAGGTACTTGGCAGTGTGGAGGAGCAGAGAGATCTGGGGGTTCATATTCACAGTTCATTGAAAGTTGCCTCACAGGTGGAAAGAGCAGTTAAGAAGGCCAATGAGATGTTGGCTTTCATAAATCGCGGGATTGAGTTTAAGAGCAGCGAGGTGATGATGCAGCTTTACAAAACTCTAGTTAGGCCACACTTAGAGTACTGTGTTCGGTTCTGGTCGCCTCATTATAGGAAGGATGTGGAGGCACTGGAGAGGGTGCAAAGGAGATTTACCAGGATGCTGCCTGGATTAGAGAGTATTGACTATGAGGAGAGGCTTAAGGTGCTAGGGCTTTATTCACTGGAGAGGAGGAGGATGAAAGGAGACATGATAGAAGTATATAAAATATTGAGAGGAATAGATAGACAGTCAGTGCCTCCTTCCCAGGGCACCAATGCTCAAGATGAGAGGACATGGCTTTAAGGTTATGGGTGGGAGGTTCAGGGGAGATGTCAGGGGGAGGTTTTTCACCCAAAGAGTGGTTGGTGCATGGAATGCACTGCCTGGGGTGGTGGTGGAGGCAGATACATTGGACAGGTTCAAGAGCTTGTCGGATAGGCATATGGAGGAATGTGAGATGGAGGGATATGCAGGAGGAAGGGGTTAGGTAGTGTGAGGGTGGTTTGATGGATGGCACAACATGGTGGGCCGAAGGGCCTGTTTTGTGCTGTATGGTTCTATGGTTCATAGGCAGTTATGATCTGGAATACACAATAGGTGCAGATTCAACAGTGGCTTTCAAATTTTTTTTAAAGGTAAGAACAATGGCTGTGGAGAAAAAGCAAGGAAATGAAGGTGAGTGTATAGTTCTATGAGCAGACAGCATGGACTCAATTGGCTAAACAATTCTACGATACAATGAACTTCTCCATCATGCCTGGTCCATCAGACATTAAAAAAGGTAAGCAATGGCAAAATAGAAACAAACAAAACAAATGGGTTCAGAGAAGGGAAACTGAGAATGAATCCTCAATTAAAAATATGAAAACTTTTAAAATTGATTATGAACAGCACTACAAGTCATAACAAGTTTTCAATGTCTGGATGAAAAAGGTGTTCAAGTAATGTCACTTGCTAAAATAGGATTCCTAAACTTTCACAAGCGTGGGTCCAGCTGTGTTAATCACCACCCTTGACTCTATTTCTATCATCCAACTCCCCAACAGAGGCATCATTCATACTATAAAGTAACATTACAAGAAACCATTCCTGAATAGCGGCATCTGCTTTAGATTTCAAAGAAATTAATCTTTCACAGTTTATGAAAAACCACTTTATAATGGGTGGAAAGTAATTACCCGGTAGAGCCTGGAATGCACTGACTCCTGGCTGCATCTGTGGCAGAGCAGGATACTCTGGGTTGGATTCTAGTTTGGAAAATAGCAGTGCAGTGAGGGAGATAACAGGTAGTGTGAATGAGGTGGATTGTACTAAATCAGTGCAATTTCTATAAATATGAAATGAAAACAAAATGCTGGAAACATTCAACAGGTCAGGTAATATTTGTGGAAAGAAAAAAATGTGTTAATGTTTCAGGTCAAAGACCTTTCAATCTAGATTGAATGCCCTTTCTACTCCAATTAATCAATTATCTCATCCAATGAAGGAAATCCAAAACAAAGTGGAAAAGAGTACAAAAATTAGAGTTAGACTATTTAGAAGTGTTATCAGGAAGCATTTCTTCAAAAAAAAAGTGGCCAAAATCTCAGTCCATTACACCCTTATATTAACTGTGAATGCTGAGCTAATTAAAATCCAAGTTCAAATCAGTAATCCTTTGATTTACAAATGTTTGATTTATAAATTTATGTTGTGACACCATAAACTCTTTGGAGTACATGCCGTCAAATTTAGAAATCTAGTTTTTTTGCTATAATGAAAAGTGCACCACTCTCTGTCCATGGTATATCGCATACTTTCTCCATGAAGACAAAATGGCATGGGAGGTCATAGACCTCCAACTAATATTGTGATTTATCCCCATTTATTCAGAACATTCTTCAAGATGGCTTCAAAATACCCAAGCAGTTCTGAAGACTGCACTTCCTCTAAGCAAGCTATAACCATTAACATCAAGCTGAATGTAATTAATAGAAGTGAAAAAAGGTGAACATTTTGTGGACATCAGCCATTTGTTAAACCTTGCCATGTTGACAGTGAGAACAATCCTTGAGAACTCCAACAAAATAAAAATTAGTGCCAAAGGTATTGCCCCTGGAAGTGGACAAGGGCCGAAATGTTGTACGGAAAGAACAGAAAGAAGGTTAGGTGTGCGGCTAGAAGATTGGAATCAACGGCACATGCCCGTCAGTTTGATGATGATCCAGGAAAAAGTAAGATCATGGTAAAACTTGAAAGAATGCAATGACAGAACTTCTGAAAGTGCCAATATGTTCACGACTGGTGTGAATGTTTCAAGAAATGTGCATCCTTGTACAATATTCATCTCATTAGGGAATCAGCAAGTGCAGATGCCATGACAGCAGAAAATTTCCCGAAGGAGCTGAAACGAAGCAGAGAGGAAATGCCTATTCTCCTAAAGTGTTTAATGTAGATGAGGTGGGGCTCATTTTGGAAGAGGAGATCCTCACATACATTCATCTAGAGACGAGAAACTGCTCAGAGCTCCCGTCCTCTTACTCTCCTCCTTGGAGGCAATGCTAAGGGTGACTGCAAGCTTAAGTGTCAGAAAATACAAGGCTTCACATCTCTTCAAAGCCCAAGGTAGATAAATGGAATCAATGTACACATAAGCATTAAGCTCAGTGACCAACAGAACAGGCATGATGTGCTTGGTGGACAATTTCTGTGGTCTCAATATCTTCAGAAACATGATCAAAATTACTTCTTGTATATGCATATAGTATCTTAACTAATTTCAGACGACATTGTTATTGGTGGTTTTATAAAGTTTAGACCCATATATGTCTAATGACAAGACACAAGATGCTCCCAACAAACATTGACAACTGCGTGTATGATTATCTTGTTATAAAGCTGATGAGATTGCTTGATTGCAAATTGTGAAAAAAAAAGCCAAAGTATTATCTTTAAATCAATTTTTAAATGCTTACCAGAGAAAACGTCAACCTTAGTGATGGCTTGCAGTCATATTTTATGTTAGTAAGATTAGGGGAAGAAACTACAAAAATAATAATAAAGCATACAAAAGTCTGCTAAAAAAAAGATATCCTTTTATTGGAGAACATAAAAATTGCCCTTCCAGTTAGCAATAGCTTTCCATGCACTGCAAATTCATACCATCAGTAGAGAAGCAGCTATAAGTAACCCACAAAGAGGTGCGGATAGCCAGCTCAGAAAAAAAAACTTTCCAAATGGAAGCTACAACTTCCATCAAACATGAGTTTTGATTTCATTGCCAGCATTGACCAAGAACTCATGATATGGAAGTTACTGACCAATGTAAAAATGAAAATCCTGAACGTGAAGATGCGTCTCCTGATGACCCAAAGGAAGATATCAAATTGAAGGGATCCAGTGATCCCAAAGTAGAAGTACTCCCGGCATATCATGACGACTATTTTTTTTCCCCACAAATGTAGAGGAAATAGAACATAGAACAGTACAGCACAGTACAGGCCCTTTGGCCCACGATGTTGTGCCAACCTATATAAACCTACTCCACCATCAATCTCACCCTTCCCTCCTGTACAGCCCATAACCATTTTCTTACATCCATGTGCCTAAGGGTCTTTTAAATGTCCTATTGGATCAGCCTCTACCACCACCGGTAGTGCATTCCAGGCACCCACCACTTGGTGTAAAAAAAACCTACCTCTGACATCTCCCCTAAACATTCCCCCACTCACCTTAAACTGATGTCCTCTGGTATTGGCCATTGCCCTCCTGGGAAAAAGGTGCTGGCTGTCCACTGTCTATGCCCCTTATAATCTTATACACCTCTATCAAGTCACCTCTCATCCTCCATCGCTCAACCTTTCCTCATAAGACAGGTTCTCTAATCCAGGCAACATCCTGGTAAATCTCCTCTGCACCCTCTCGAAAGCATCCACATCCTTCCTATAATGAGGCGATCAGAACACAATACTGTAAGTGTGGTCCAATCAGAGTTCTATAGAGCTGCAACATTACCTCGTGGATCTTGAACTCAATCACCTGACTAATGAAGGCCAGCACACCATATGCTTTCTCAACTTGTGTGGCAACTTTGAGATCTATGGACTTGGACCCCAAGATCCCTCTGTTCCTCTACCAAGAATCCAGACATTAACCTTGTACTCTGCCTTCAAGTTTGATCTTCCAAAGAGTATCACTACACACTTTTTCGGATTGAATTTCACCTGCCACTTCTCCGCCCAACTCTGCATGTCCCTATGACAATCTTCTACACTAACCACAACACCTCCAACCTTCACGTCATCTGCAAACTTATGAACCCATGCCTCCACTTCCTCATCCAAGTCATTTATAAAAATCACAAAGAGCAGGAGTCCCAGAACAGATCCTTGTGGAACACCACTGGTCACCGACCTCCAGTCAGAATACGCTCCATCTACTACCACCCTCTGCCTTCTGTGGGCAAGCCAATTCTGAATCCATGCAGCCAAGTTTCCATGGATCCCATGCCTCATGACTTTCTGGATCAGCCTACTGTGGGGAACCTTGTCAAACACCTTACTAAAGACACCACATCCACAGCTCTACCTTCATTAGGTTGTTTTGTCACCTCCTCAAAAAACATTTAGGCTCACAAGGCATGACCCCCCCCCCCCCCACAAAGCTATGTTGACTACCCCTGATAAGACTATTCTTCTCCAAATGCTCATAAATCTTGACCCTAAGAATCCTCTCCAATAGTTTGCCCACCACCGAAGTAAGACTCACTGGTATATAATTCCCAAGATTATCCCTATTACCTTTCTTGAACAACATTAGCCATCCTCCAATCGTCTGGTACCACTCCTGTGGCCAGGGAGGATGCAAAGATCATCGTCAATGCCACAGCAATCTCCTCCCTTGCTTCCTGTAGTAACCTGGGGTATATTGTGCCCGGCCCCAGGGACTTATCTATCCCAATGTTTTTCAAAAGCTCCAATACTACCTCTTTCTTAACCTCAACATGAAATGGATGCTAACCAAGTCTGATGTCTCAAAATAAAATATTTGTGTTAAGTACTTGGTAAGAAAATATATAAACATCAAACCAACCATTTTGCAAGATACAGAGTACAAAGTTTAGTTGTACAATACTGAAGTTTCAACCATATGGTGTGTAATAGTTGCTTTGATGTTTTCTCTTTAGGTGCCGTTATAGTGTTTTACTGGCCTGTTTCATTATAACTAATTCAAAGTGAAATTTAACAGTGCATCTCAGGCATGTTAAAACTGGCAGTTCCTTATGCGTGAGTCAATTACAATAAAATACTGTAAATGAGCTAAATCATGACTGGGTCATAGTTTTAATTATGCCCAATGGACAGCAATGGAAAATAAAGACAACTGTTTTGTTTAGAACAGTGGGTTTAATTACAGAAATAATTAGCAAAGCTTTCTGCATCTTCCATTGCTGTAGTTTTTTTTTCCCACAAACTTTATCGACCTGGTTCTTTGAGATACTTTACTCAATGAATTAATCTAATCTGTTGAATTAGACACCTTATAATTCTTCCTCTATTATGCAATACATCTTTAGTTACAAGTTTCTATAAACATGTGTTCTGTTTTACAGTAACCATCCTCCATAAAAGGAAAGAAAATTATTAATTCAAAAATATAATTCACATTGATGATGCTTTGGGAATTAAGATTCATTGCAATTATTCAGTAGGTAAAAAGTGCTCATCTATGACCACATCTGAACCAAATTATCATAAAATTCAGTAACACATACTTTGCTTTTTAAAAATTAAAGCTGCCACATTTTGTTCTGTAGACCAGATAACACGTCAGCAGGAATAACAGTGGATCATCATCTCCATAATTCTATCTTGCTTCCACCCAAAGTCAATGATTTCTAAATGTAGTTACTGAATTTGCAGATGACAGCAAAGTTGGAGGTGTAGTGGATAGTGTAGAAGGTTATCGTAGGTTACCATGGGATATAGACAGGATGCAGAGTTGGGCAGAGAAGTGGCAGATGGAGTTCAATCTGGAAAAGTGTGAAGTGATACACTTTGGAAGAATGAACTTGAAGGCAGAGTACAAGGATAATGGCAGGATTCTTAGCAGTGTGGAAGAACAGTGGGATCTTGGAGTCCAAGTGCGTAGATTCCTCAAATTGGCCATGCGTTGATAGAGTGGTTAAGAAGGCGTATGGTGTGCTGGCCTTTATTAGTCGGGGTATTGAGTTCAAGAGCCATGAGGAAATGTTGCAGCTCTATAAAACTCCGGTTAGACCACACTTACAGTATTGTGTTCAGTTCTGGTCACCTCATTACAAGGAGGATGTGGAAGCTTTAGAGAGGGTGCAGAGGAGATATACCAGGATACTGCCTGGATTAGAGAAGCTGTCTCATGAGGAAAGGTTGAGCGAGCTAGGGCTTTTCTCTTCGGAGCGACATAGGATGAGAGGTGACTCTACAGAGATGTATTGGATTATGAGGGGCATAGATAGAGTGGACAGCCAGCACCATTTCCCCAGGGCAGCAATGGCCGATACCAGAGGACATCAGTTTAAGGTCAGATGATGAAAGTTTAGGGGAGATGCCGGGTGCCTGGAATGCACTGCTGGGAGTCATGGTAGAGGCTGATACAATAGTGACATTTAAAAGACGCTTAGATAGACATGGAAGTAAGAAAAATGGAGGACTACGGGCTGTGTAGGAGGGAAGGGTTAGATTAATCAGGGAGTAGATGTTTATGTAGGTCGGCACAACATTGTGGGCCGAAGGGCCCGCACTGTGCTCTACGTGTTGCAAGAGCCTGGAGTTAGCAGCTCTTCAATTTGGTCAGATGCAAGCTAGTGGCTTCAGCCACAAGGATTCTGTTTAAACTGTTTTATTTTGTGGATTTTTTTTTTGAGTGCATTGTTGGAAGACCACATATTGGCCTTCCTCTTCCTGCTACTTCAGAGATGTGTTAACCCATTTGGATGACAGACAAGAGCCAAATGTATCTCTGTGGGCTTGGGAATGAAATACAGAATAAGGAACCAGACTTCCATCCCCACAGGGTAGCAGTGAACCAGGTAACATTTAACAATAATGCAGTTTTAATGTGGTCACATTACCAATGCTAGCTTTTTAATTCCATGATATAAATCGAATTCAAATCCCCAACTACCATTGTCAGATTTTGCACCTCAGACCTCTTACTTTTAGTAGATTTCTTAAATACATTAGATCAATGAATTTCCAGCAAGATATTGGCATCAAGTACATTATTTTGCCTTGCACCTAAACAGCCACTTACGTAAAGGGTTCATGCATAAATGCATGAAATGCAATTGTACAATTCTGAAAAATGTACTTGATTGAAAGAACAGCTTGTCTTTTCAAACGCAGGCAAACCTGCTGAGTTATAACCTGCTTGCCTCCATTGAAGATTTTCACTTCTTCGTCTGTGTTTTAAACCAGCCAAGTCCTGTACTATGCCTGTTACCATCTGCACATTTTCTGGTGGGATTTTGTACCCAAGGTTGCCAGAGTTTCAATTAAATTGCCACCTGTAAACTGCCCGGAAGCTGATCACTTGGATAGTACAGTACTAGTAATAGAGTATCTCTGTGCATAACACAACTACTGCTGGTAATACCCAAGGCAAAGTGAAATCTGAAACAAAAGAATTTACTGGTAACGTGCAGCGAAGTCACGGTCTTGAAGAAAAATACCAGTTACCAATTCTAGGTAAGGTGTATGTTTGCAAACCCTACATTTGCTTAAAAACTACAAGCATGAAAAAGCAGACGAGTCTCAACAACTTTTGCAAGTGTACAAATTACAGAGAGCTATGCATTTAAAGATTATACACCTGGTTAACCGAATAGACCTACAATCCAAATCTAAACGTTGGCGCTGGTTTTTGTTTTAAAAAAAACCACGAGGTGGAAAGTGTGATCTTCTGGGGATCACTCCAAATCGCTTAAGTGAAACCGAAAAAGTTTTCTCTCCCCATAAACAATTTAGACCGATCGCAAGGACGGTATTTTATCGCTATATTCAGTTCACACTTATCGTTCATTGTTATGGGAGTAGAATGAACAAGTGATTTTGATTGTTCGCATCTGTCAACCAACACCATTAAACAGGGAGCGAGTGGATGCAAGACGGCACGATGAGAGCTAGGCGAAGCCCAGATACAAGGCCCCTTGTAGATAACGTGTGTGTGTGTGTGTGTGTGTGTGTGTGTGTATTCATTCACACAGTCTCTCCACTCACCTCCATGGAAACCCTCCAGCCTTGCATGGCCGAGACGCCGAAGCCGAATTTGTCGGTGGATCGCTCGCTGGAGCTCTTCACCGTGTTGGGTTGAGACAGATAAGCGCCCATGCTTCCTGCGGCCGCCGGCCTCCTCGTTACTCCAGCAGTAGCAGCAGCAGCACCTCCTCCTGCCGCCGCGGACGAGCTCAGGCCGCTTCCCCCCTCCTCCCTCCCTCCGTGCAGGGAGGAGGAAGCGCTCAGCCGGGCGGAGTGATTGACAGGCGCGCCGGGACCCGGAGGAGGGGGGGAGGGGCAGCCGGTTACCAGGGCAACCCGGCGGGGCCCACCGCCGCAGCCGCGGCCCCACCGCGCTACAGGCCGCCGGTTACCACACCCGCCCTCGCCTCATTCAACCGCCCGGTGGGTGGGGGGGTCTCACCGCCGCCTCTCCGAACAAAGAGCCGGGGCGGGACGCTCCCTCACCCCGGGAGGGATCGCTCGCACCGACGGCCACACACACACACACACGAACGCCCTCCTCCCGTTTCCCTCTCGCAATCGTCGGCGTCGTTTCGGAAATAAAAACAATTGATTTTTTTAGGTACGTTTTAAAGCAAAAAAAATATAAACGGCGGGGAGTCGGGGGGGGAAGGTTTATTTAAAAATAAACGGCCGCTGGGTTCGTGCGTCACATCCGGGAATCGGGTGGCGGCATCGTGGGCTCCCGGAAGTGAGGTAACGGCAAAGCGCGGGAATTCTAACAGAGCCTCCTCGATCCCGGAACCTGCGGGGAGAAGGATGCTTCCGGGACAGGACTCTCCCGGTGTCTTTTACTGTATAAACCTGCACCTAATAGGTTTATTTTTTTAATTTGTTTTGCATCGATTTTATTTGATTATAAAGGGAGAGGTTGCAATAAACAGGACCGGAAGAAATGCGCGTAGATTAATGATACTGTTGGATGGACTTATCAGGAAGTGTTGCTTCACTCAGGAAGAAAAGTTTGGAGAAAGCTCTGATAAAACTCGCTCGAGTAACTAAACTATTGGAGGATACTTGAAGCCCTGTGATGTCTAGTAGATGGATGGAAAGTCAAGCTCACAATTTGCTTTTTTTTTGTTTTATTAAGTTATATAAATCCTTACAAAGAATAAATTTTGTTGTTGTCACATGAAGCGAGGTACAGTGAAAAGCTTTGTTTTGCATGCCGTCCATACAGATCTAAGGGACCTGGGGAAAGTGTTCGGTATGCAGATGATAGTGACCTCGTTTTGGTGCAATGCTTAACCCAAAGGGATTTGAGTAACATGGTGGTTAATACTGTTTAGTTCCATTAGAGGTATGCTGTAGTTTAAGTTGCACATCTGAAATAAAGCAGGAAGTGCTTAGCAGGTCAGGTATCATTGGTAGAGAGAAACGCAGTTAACATTTTAGACAGGTGACTAGCCATCAGAATTTGAAAATTTTAGAAGTCAAACATGTTTCAGAGAACAAGGTAGGTTGGTGAAAAGAAAAAGAGCTGAGTGATTCTAGTATTGTCTGTTTTCATTTTGTATTTGAAGATCAAGAAAGGCTGAATGATAAAAATGGTTGCGGTGGCTGAGATAAGTAGGCAAAGCCTTATTAATCAAGCTGATCTTCCTGGAGTCTATGTAACTAGAAGGAAATACAGGGAGCAGATGGGAACTGCAATTCTGCAACTGCAAGACGTATCTGCTAATGCTGGAAATCTGAAATTAAATGGAATCCTGGATGGTGAGGAGTAGTAACAGGTAGGTATTGCACCTCCTGGTTGCATGAGAAATTATCATGCGAAGGTTGGGGGTGTGAGTGTTTGCAGAAATGTGAGCCAGGGAGTTGTGGAATGAGTGTTCCCTTTGGGATGCTGAAAGGAGAGAGGGATATTTGTATGGTGATGGCATATTGAAAGTGGTGGGCATGATGGAGAATGAACCATTGAATGTGGAGGCTGATGGGGTACTAGGTAAAGAAGGTACTAAGTACTATTTTTGTTTTGGTGGGTGGAGATGTTTGGGAAATGGAACAGATGTGACTGAGAGCCCTTTCAAGTGTGGTGGAGGAAAAACACCATTATGACAATAAGGAAGTCATCTCAGAAAAGTGGTGTGGAAAGTGTCAGATGTGACATAGGAGAAACTGGCATAATAGATCAGATAATAGTATCAAGATGGGAGGAAATGCAGTCAGTAATTGGCCACAGGGAATCTGGAAAATGGTCACTAACCTATCTCCTGAAATGGAGGTGGAGAAGACTTGGAGATAGGCCAAATGAGAGTGCGTACTCCATAGTTGCAGTTAGGGACTATCTGCCCTTTTTTCCAGAATCAGGTTTATTATCATGACATATGCCATGAAACTTGTTGTTTTGTGGCAGCAGTACAGTGCAACATATAAAGACATAAAAATTACTATGTTACAAAATTAATAGTGCAAAATGAGGTAGTGTTCATGGACCGTTCAGAGATCTGTTGCAGAGGGGAAGAAGCTGATGGGAAGCAGCAACAACAATCAACGTACCAGGGGAGGCCCCGAACTAGGACAGAAACCAAGGCTGTTGCATGCATCCCATATTGTCTTTGTTTCCTCCACGACCTCCCAACTCCCTTCCCCCCCCCCCCCCCTCTTGCCATTTGCAAATTGGATCATGCTTAGGACGGCAGGGGTTGCTGCAGATTTACACATGCTGCAGGGTATTTTTTTCTCCTTCCCCATGTTTAATTTCTAATTTTCCCTTGTTCAGACGAAAGGTCATTCAGATGAAACATTAACTGTTCTTCACTCTCTCTCCCGATGCTGTCTGACCTGCAGGGTCCTTCCAACCTTTTCTGTTTATATTTCAAATTAACGTTGGAAGGTAATGACTCAAGGCACCTGAACAACTAAACATTTTCATTTGAAATAAACTTAGAGGAAGATATAAAAATGCATATGTGATGCTTAAATTCATGATCGATGGGTAAAAGTAAAACTTAGCATTGTCCAGATCCATTGAGACGGGGGAGGGGGAAGAGGAGATTGGGCGCCGCTGATTGGGCGCCGTGAACGTCCATCATTCGGGAGTTGCCAATGCCTTTTCAATGACGTCACGCGGAGATGATCGCGTCATCCCGACCACTGCGCGGAGACGGACGTTCCCCTTCCCCCCCCCACTTGCGTCATTGGCTCGCTCATTTGCGCATGACATAACCGTTAGGGGGGAGGGAGGGACTCGCTATCTGTGACGTCATTGGCCACCGATTCAACCGTTCCCTCCCTCCCGCCCCGGCTCTCGGGCGCCGATTGGTCCGGGCAGATGCCAGTCAGGTCGACGTCAGACGCCGGAGGGAAGTGGGCCGGGCGGTTTGAACGTCCGAACGAATGGAGTTGATGTTGCGGTCGCCATTAACGTGCTGAGGAGAAGGGCTCGCCGAGTCCGGGGGGAAGCAGCAACCCACGGCCCCCATCGTTCGACTTCACCGGGGCAGGTCGCCGTCACCCAAGCCCTTTCTCTTCCCTCGATCCAGACCGCGCCCGCCCCCCCTTAGCCCGGTGTCCGAGCAGCACAGGCCGCCGCCGCCGGGCTCCGTTCGGACGGGGGGTGTCGGGGGGGACGCCGAGCTCCGGGGGAGACGCCGAGGTGATGTCGGAAGGGGAAAAGGCGGCGGCGGTAGCTGCGGCCGCCGACAAGGCAGCCGAGGCCATGAGCACGGCGGCCGAGGTGGACGACGAGGAGGAGGAGGAGAGCGAGGACGAGAGTGAGATCCTGGAGGAGAGTCCGTGCGGCCGCTGGCAGAAGCGGCGGGAGGAGGTGAGACCCGCACACACCAGGCTCCCGTCTAAATGAGGCCCTTCAAACCACTTCCCCTTTTCCCGAGGCACTTTCCCTGCCCCATTCAAGTTTGTCACGTACTTATTTTAACAACGTGCTGGTACCGCAACGTCGACGATTCCTTCTTCCCCTCCCTCCACAGATGCTGCTCGATTCGCTGAGTCCTTCCTGCAGCTCCAGATTCCAGCAGCCTGGTCTTTAACATGCTGGTGATGTGCATCGCCCCCGCCCCCCGTTTTCCATGAAGAGAGAAGGACAAGTTGATATCAATTATCTCTGGAGGTCCTAGATCAGATCAGAGTGGAGCTGGGGGAGCCGCTGTTGCTTCTGCTTGCTCCCCCCATTTCAAGTTCCTGCACCGTGGAAATAAGCAGGCCCCCCCCCCCAGTCCTATCTTTTGTACTCTGGAAACTACCTTCTGGTGTCACCCCTATTTTAAAACGACTGGCGATTCTTTTAACCCATGCGTTCTCATTAGCAAAAAAAATGTCTCGAAAGTTTGGAACATAGGAGATAAATTTCAGTTTGAGTTTACAATTGTTTTGTGACTTAGTTTTGTTGACAGGAGACACCCCTGGGTAGGGACAGGTGCAAAACACACTTGTGTTGTTCCACTGACTGCTTAGAAGTTCAATTTGGCGAACTTTATTATGGGATGTGTTAATTAGTTCAAAAAATGATATTTCACTTTAGAAAAGAAGCTTTTAGACCTCTTAATAGTTTTGATACTTTGATCATGCTCTACAAAAGAAATTTCCTGAATCTGTTTATTTCATTGGATGAGATTCATGATAGTTTTGCATACGACTAAATGACGACCCTGTCAACAACTGACTTCTTGTAAAATTGGAAATAAAAGCAGAAAATGCTGGGAATACCCAGCTGTTCATGCTGCATCTGTAGAGGGAGTGAGATCTTGGGTTGATGATCTTTCCTGTAACTGCAGCTTTCTGCTTTCCCTTCCTGAATTATGTTTGTATGTCTGAGACCAAAATGAGTTTCTGACTCCACATCTTTATCACCAAGACTGCCTCCCTGCTCCCTTTTCATTTGTAACAGTAGTTGTCTCTTTTATCACAGGCCTGTTGTTGAAAGCCTTTTGTTATCTGCAGAATTAGCTGTTCTACTGTTTTGCTGTTCTATTCCTCAGAGTCTTTGCTAACCACAGTGATTTTCATTCCTCCATCATAGGTTCAATGCCCTGCACACCCACATTCAGCACTCCTTATTCCCAAATTGATGTCAAGCCAATCATGATTATGAAAAAGGGCCTAAAAGCTTCTGTGTGTATATAATATATATATTCAAGGAAGTGGCAGAGGAACTACTGAGGGATGCACAAGATGCTATAGTTTTGACAGGATAAGGGTGCTAAGGAAGATGTTTGGAGGGAAGATGGAGCAGGCTATGAATGAATTTTTTTGTATTGTAAGAAGAATTTTGTAAGATTTTGCAACAGGCATCAGTGATCGGAGAACAGGTTTAATGGACTTCTATCTTGCTTTGGTTAGTATATTTTTGCTTTGAGCAAAGGTTCTGGAAGGAGAACAGTGGCAGGTTATCCAAGAGGCGATACAGGCATGGAAGTTTGTTACTAGCTCGTCTGGGGAAAAGCACAGGTGAATAATTTTTTTCCTTGAAGTAAGCAGCAAGTGATGGAGTATGTATAACGTTAACAGCCGAGTTCATGTATGTAAAATGTTGAGGTTAAAGTCAACTTCAAGTTGATATAGTAGCTGGCAAGCGGCTAAGAATGTGTTTCCCTAGAGGAAATAGCTGCTCATATAGTGGTAAACGCTAACACTCAAGCAAAGGCAGAGTCCAGGAGTGCGAGGTAAAATTTGAATGGCATTATCTTGACATAAGAATCTAATGTTTCTTCAGATGAAACTTGGAAAGAATAGGGGAAGGGGATCCATGGAGATTTGAGGGTGTGTGGAAAGAAGAGCAGCCATTTGTGGAGGTACTCTAGCTATGTGGTTTAGTATGCATTTTCTCAGTTCTGAAGTCATGTTAAGTAAGTTGATGCCATTGACTTTCAAATCCTGAGATACGTTGAGAAGAACAAAAGATGTTATTCGTGATTTTAGTTAAGGAAAATAATATTTGATGAGATCTGATTTAGTGGTATTTGATGAATAAATTGGCTAGGTTAACTCCCTACTCTTTATAATAGTGCTATGTGCCACCTTTATGTGGATGGTGGCTTGATTTTGCATCTTATCTGAAAGGCAATATTTATGCAGTACTTCGAGTTGCAGCCTCCATTTCTGTGCTCCAATCACTGGGGTGGGAGTTGACCTGCAATATTTGGTCCAGTGAGAAGCACTCCTGTTCGCCAGTAGACAGAGTCAGAACAGGAACTTTATAGGAGAAATCAGTCATGGAATTATGAGAAAGGTGGTCACAATTGGAGGCACTATTTAACAACATTGAAAGGTTGCAGAGTTGGAGAGATTCAATTTTTATTTGAGTGAGTGAAAATGATACTGTTGAGAGGGTGAATGACGACAGAGGAAAGGAAACTATTTACAATGGAAGCTAGCAATAGGACCAGGAGTTAACAATTCAATGGGAAATTGATAAGTTTCTTGAACTCTATGCAAATTAGGATATGACAATATTTTGAAAACCAAAATGTAATTTATCAGTGTCACTTGCATACAATTAAATGATTATGTGTTGAGGGATCAACTGATCAAAATCCATTTTTTGCACTTTGTTTTACAGTTTAATGCTTGCTGTGAAAGGAATGCACAAACAACACTAATAGAATTAGCAAGGGAGAAGTTGCAATCTGTTTTCCTTGCCTCTTTTTCTCAGAGCAAAGATTTGTTTGTTGTGCACATCAGTGTTTTCCAGCTATTTCTAATGAGTTGTGGAAGTCTGACAAGAACTGGATATGACTGAGTGGAAGGGCAGATAAAGAAATATGATCTGGCTGTGGGTGCAAAATGTGCCCACGTCCATTGACTCTTACCCAGGAACCTATAAACTTGGACAAGATGTGAGAAACATCTTGGACTTAAATCTCCAAGCAAGATGTTTCTTTTGCCTTTGTCACATAAAAGGTTTGAGAGCCTGAAGTTTGTGGACAACGTAACCCTTAACGTTGGATGAATTGGCGATGTTGTTGACTACTTGCTGCATTGCAGCTAACACTAGGGAGTATACCTTTAGATTGAGGTCAATGGCCTGTAATAAATTGGTCTGTGTTCATAAGGTGCAGTACAAGCCTTATGAATGTTGCATATCTGTTGTGAAATTCTATGATATACATATGACAGAACAGCTAATTTCCTGGGTTGAAGTAGAAGGTGAATTGATGTTTCTTTTCAGATCCAAGATGCACCTTCATTTTGTTAAGGGAAAGAAAATTGTACTGGCTTGTTTGCATTTTAAATCTGTTTCTTCCCTGCAGGGAGGCTTATCAGATCTGGTTGTTTCTCTGATCACCCAAGCAGAATGTGGTTTTGGACTGATTACATCATAAGTCTGTATCAAAACTTCAATCCATATCTGGAGGCATGAGAGGAAGGGAAACTGCTGAACCATTCTCAGTTTACAATCTTCACATATTTAATGAACATAGAACAGTACAGGAACAGGCCCTTTGGCCCACAATATCTATGCCGAGCACAATGCCCCTAATCCTTTCTGCCTGCGCTTAATCCATATCCCTCCATTCTCTGCATATTCATTTGCTTAAAAAGCCTCCTGAATGCCACTACCGTATCTGCCACCCCTGGCATCTACCACTGTGCTTTCTTAAAAAAAACAACTTGCCCCGCATGTCCTCTTTAAACTTTCCCCTCGCACCTTAAATCTGTGCCCTCTAGTATTTGACATTTCTACTCAGGGTTGGGGGAGGGGTGAGGGGGAAGAGATTTTGGCTGTCTACCCGACCTATGCCTCTCATAATTTCTGTCAGGTCTCCCCTCTGCCTCCAATGCTCCAGAGAAAACAATCCAAGTTTGTACAACCTCTCCTTGTAGCTAATATCCTCCAATCCGTGCAGCATCCTGGTTAACCTCTTCTGCACTCTTTCCAAAGCCTTCCGACAATTGGGTGACCCAAACTACATGCGATACTCCAAGTGCAGTCTAACCAAGGTTTTGTACAACTGCATCATCTTGTACTCTGCCTCCAAGCAATGAAGGCAAGCATGCTACCTGCCACCTTTACCACTCTTATCTACCGCTTTTGGGGAGATATGGATTTGGACCCCAGAGCCTTCTTTAATCAAATGGATATAGAGGTGGCAGGACACTAATGCTCTTTATCTATTTAGCTGAATTCTAGCTCTGAATAAGAATCCAGCTGCTGAATAACATACAGTGGCTGATGGCTTTCATTTGTTTTGTGCTTAAATTGTACGGTTTAAGCACTAATGTATGGGTAGTTTGACAATGCACTGGAGTAAGAAATATAAAAGGTTTACACAATGATTTGGGGAAAAATACACATCCAAATACCCTATCAGTGTTCACAGTACCAAATATGGGGGGGAATAAAGGGGCTCAAGTTACCCAGGTCCCATTCGCAGCAAGTCAGAGTTGAGGGGATCTGGGGAGGGACATTCCAGTTGTACATCACCTACTTTTGATGAGCAATTGTATTACAAGGTACTTCCCTATTAACATGTTTTAAAAAATGTTAACTCCTCACGTAATTTGCAAGTTCATTAACTTGGCAAAGAAAACCTTTCATACAGCGAGTAGTTATGAAGTCACTGGCCAAAACTTGGGGGTGGGGGCGCATAAAATCTAATTATGGCTTTCAAAGAGAAATTAGATGAGCACTTGAAAAGGAAATAGTCACATCTTTGTAAATCTCCAAGCAATGAAATAACAGGATTGGTTTTGTGGAAAAGGAGGCATAGGTCCATCTGTGCCATAACAATTCCTCTATTTCTATACATGGTTACTTATTAATGAAAATTTAAAAAAATGTATGTAAGTATCGTAAAATTAATTGAATAAATTTGGATCTGATCTTAGGATGGGTCTTGAGCTCAGTTCCCTTTAAAATGGAATAGCTATTAATCACCGGAATACCGACATTCTATTTTTTTTTGTTTTGAAGTTTTGCCCTTCACTCATCATGTATCCTGCTATATTCCAATGTGGGCAATCTGCTCATTCTGCATACTTAAATCTGAATTCAGATGGACTATTTTGTGCACAGCCTCCACAGTCAAGCTGATCCTGTTCTTGGCCAACCTTAGCATGTGTGCTATTTCCAGCAGGTGTCATCTGATATCAGTTGAGTTTGAGGACTTTTTCACCATGTGCAAGGACATTTATAGACTAGCAATTATTGCTCAGTGCATTTCATTCCCAGTTTCTCTTGCAACTAGGAATGACACTAAATGTTTGGTGTTGCGCTGAATTGCCATCAGTGTTAAATATTAAAGTTATGAGCAAGTATGAAGATAATACTTTAGTTTTCCTGGCCTAATGTGCATGTTAATTCATTCTTCTTGATTACAGAGCGCAGAATATATTGGAGAAATTTTGACTGAACTTAAATTGCCTTTTTTTAAAATCCCTTGATTTTATCTTTCAGAGGTAATTATTAATAAACTTCCTTTTATTCAGAGGGGAAGAAGAATGGCATCAGTGGGTCATATTTGATGTAGGATCCATTTGTGTCGCTTTGCCTCAAAGTTGTAGTTGTGGACATTCAGAGCCAATGAACAGGGTAATTATGGTTAACAGTCTTAAAAATTGAACGTTGTAGTGCCAGGATAATTCAACCATCTTGATAAGTTGCAAGCCTGGAATATTTCAAAAATTTTGATTTGCTGAAATGCACGTCATTTTTCAGCAAGTCTTTCAGTTTCAGGATGTTAAATCTAAGAAGGAAGTAATATCTTCAGATAAATTCAAATTGTTCTTGAGTACTTGCATTGATTAAGCAAACAAGAAGTTTATGCATTATTGGGTCTGATAAAGTAAGTGGAATTTATATTTTGTATTTAATGTTAAATTGTATTTTAAAATAGAGGATATTCAGTTTTCTTTGTATCGTCAGTGCTTACAAATATTTTTCTTTCAGATTTGATGGCCTGAGTTCAATGAGCAGACACATTGCTAACTTTGCTGTTGCTTGCTGTTAATTTATATGGAGGCTATAGTCTGTGTTAAAGTGACCAAACTTCAGAATGCATCTAGTGTTCTTGACTGCAGAGAGAACAACTCTTGTTTATGTAGGCTGGATTAGCTGAGTGACTTGTTCCTGTTTCTAATTTTTATGAATACGGCAGTATTCAATATGTAGTTTGGACTTCGTGTTCTCTCCTGGGAATGTTAGAAGTGATTTCAAAATGAAATCCTGTGCATTCTGGACCAAGTGTTTGCATTTCTTTTTGGAATTTGATTGACTGGTGTGGCTATGCAGCACTTTTAAGTTAGATGCCTAAATGTACCATTTAGTTGGCTTCGCCAACCCAAAGATCTATTTAATTCACTTGACAAAATTGCATCCATGCGATATTGATGCAGTAAGCAAACTTATTTTCTATTTGGTTGTGTTAATTTTCTTTTATGACTACATGGTAAAGTTGATTTTTTTTATTCATTCATTTTGGAAGGGGTTTGTGTTTTATTACTACAGAGGGTTTCTAAAATTGATTGGCTGTCTTTTGTCTCTCTTACTAGTTAATTTTATTTGTATTTGAGTAGCCATGTCAATTTTATTTTGTTTTTAGAGCAGTTATTTTCACAACTTTGTGCATTCTATGATAAAAGTGAAGTTTGGGCTGATTAAGTTTGAGACAACATGAAAATTGGCAGAATTGTAGATGTGAGGAAAGTTGTCAAAGGTTTCAGCAGGGTATGAACCAGTTAGAAATGTGAGCAGGGAAATGGCAGATGGAGTTTAATCCCGACAAGTGTGACGTGTTGTATTTTGGGATGTCAAATGTAAAAGGAAAGTGTACAATAAATAGCATCTTGGGGTGCAAGTCCATTGCTCCCTGAAAGTGGCATCACGTAAATAGGGTAGTAAAGAAGGCATATGGCATGCTTGACTTCAACGGTTGGGGTGTTGAGTATAAAAGTCAGGAAGTCATGTTGCAGCTGTATAAAATTTTGTTAAGCCACATTTGGAGTATTGCACGCAGTTCTGGTTGCCGCATTACAGGAAAGATGTAGAAGCTTTTGAGACGGTGCAGAAGAGGATGTTGCCTGGATTAGGGAGTATTAGCTATAAGGGGAGGTTGGACAAACTTGGATTTTTTTTCTCTGGAACGTTGGAGGCTGAGGGGTGAATTGATAGAAGTATACAGAATTGAGGGACATAGGAAGGGCAGATAGTCAATCTTTTTCCCAGGGTGGAAATATCAAATACTGGAAGGCATAGGTTTAGGGTTGAGGAGGAGGAGAATTTAAAGGAGATTTATTAGACAATGCTCTCAGAGTGATTGGTGCCTGGAATGCACTACCAGGGAAGGTGGTGGAAATGCATACAATAGTAATGTTTAAGAAGCATTTGGGCAGGCAACTGAGCAGGCAGGGAATGGAGGGATAGAGTTGATATGCAGGCAGGCAGGATTAGTTAAAATGGGCATGGTTGAAACGGACGTCGTAGGTTAAAGGACCTGTTCCTGTGTTGTACTGTTCTATGTTACATAGAAATTCCTAGTATTCTCCACCTCTTTCCCTCCCTCTCTTAATACATGCTTGTTTTCTCACTTGTCCATTTGTGATGAAGAATTTTTGACTTTATTTCTCTTCCCATGAGTGCTGCTGGAACTGCTGTACTTTTTTCGTGCTTCCAGTTGCTCTGTCTTTCTCCTTTCAGTTGGCAAATGAGGATCCATACAAATACGATACTTTTGTGTCTGGTTTATCGTGATTATTATTTGCATTACTACCAAAGCTGTAAAATGGTGCTGGTTAGGGATGATCTCCAGAATAATTCACACAATTTGGACATTTTTGATTATATTTGGCAATGTTCGTTTTTGTTTTGGGGCCAGGCTGATAGAGATAACAGAGCAGATTAGGTGTTGCTAGTCTAGCAATCATTGGTAGCTCTTGTGGCTTGGATGATATGGTCATCTTACGATCTGTCACTTGGGCAGTGCCCTGGTGTAACTGGTTCTAGTACATCAGGCAGTGTTGCTATGAGGCTTCATGTACGTCTCTGATGAAACATTGTGGCTTTAATGTGCATTTTGTCAGGAGAACACTTCTGGAGTTTTCTTCGCGTTCTCCTTGCCAATCATGACTTTTGGGGGGTATTGTTTTTTATTTCCATTGGTTGAAGGTGCAGGAGGATCAGTTTCCATGTGGGCCTAGGTTATTTGTGAGATTAGAGTTGGTGTTCTCCTTGATCTTGTCATTGGAGCATTTTGCATTGATAGAGGTTCATGAGATATTCACTGCAGAGTCAGTCAAGCCCATTCTTGACAGAAAAGCCCACCATATTAAAGCAGTATCCCTCTTCTGATTTTTCCCTGTTCTTTGAGCTGGCCATCTCTTGCCTGTCATATACTTCCAAAGGCAGTAATGTCAAAACATCTGAGTTCCTGGGCTACAATTGTTCAACATCATTCAGGTTCCTATTTGGAGCTGTCCATGAAGACCTTTCAGGTTGTGGACTTGAAGGGAGGATGTTCCCTGTGCATGACGTAGCCATTGCACCCAGCTATCATGTGGGCTGAATATAACAACACATTTGTCCTTTGGCAAAAATGGGGAAAAATAAGTGGAGACAAGGCTTTGTGGCAGTACATAAATATAAACCAAAGGGTTTGCAGACATCTGTCAGCATATTTGCATCTTTGAATGCATATAAGTTTGGTTGGACTTGGGTACAGGTGCCTTTGCCTATTGCCTGCCTTGCTGGCACTGTCAATGACATTTTTCATTACTTTGCTGGTCCTTGGGTGTGCATTGGTGTTCTGCTGGCGTATTATCCTGGAACTTCCTAATGGTTGTGTGGAAGTACTTTTGAAAGATTTGATCTCATATGAGCAAGGGTAAGGGGGGTGTAGTGGCTGCTGATCAATGATAAAGAATGTTCTATCCAGAGTTAATGCATACTAGTATTTAAGGCTGTTAAAATAAAAAACAAAGCTGCAGATGTAAAACAAAAACAGAAAATGCTAGAAATACTTAGCAGGTCAGGTTTTGTCTAGAGCAAGAGAAAAAATTGAGGCCTGACTTGTTGAATATTTCCAGCATTTTCTATATCAACGTTGGAGCATATTTCAGGCCATGTTACCCATGTTCTTCGCTGAGGAGAGAACGCACATACCAGTAGCTGATCATGACTGAGTTCTGTGAATATATCTTGTCTGGCCTGAGCTCACCACTTTCCTTTGGAGAAATAAGGCTTCAGATAAAATTGTTGTTCCTCCCAGATTGCTGTTTGATTCTCAACTTTTTTTTAATATATAAAGTGGCTTCTAAAAGAGAGTTCCCACTATAATTTCACCTTGAAATTATTGTGGGAATGTTTTCTTCCCTTGGGCCCAAATCCTCTCTAATCAGTCTGTCTTCATGTTCTTGTTCCCACATGCTTTGTAAAATTGTGTTCCCTGCAGCTGCCCTATCTCTTTGGAAGACTTCCTTATCTGTTGCTAAGCAGCACATATTTTTAGCTGTCATAGCACTTCTAAATTTAGTCTTTGTCTTGGCTTTTTATTTTCCAGCATTCCTCCTAACTATCTCTGTTTTTATATTTTCAAGATCTTGCATTCATATTTTTAGTTTTACCCCACAGATTGTAATAGTTTAGCAAAGCAGATCAGTATCACTTTCTTGTGGGCAATTGGATATTGGCATTAAAATCCTGATTTTCGTGATGCACCGGTCTTGTGGTTGAATACAATGGATCAACTGATAGAGGGAAAATATTCCTCCTCCTACCTGAAGCTTTTCATGTGGTTGACTACCCTGTCCTCCGTTGCACAAGCCTCTGCTTGCACATTGTGAAGTTGGGATACCAACCTATTAAATCCACACTTGGGCAAATCATCCAGTGAGAGCTTCTTTGCAGAAGTCATTTCAATCCTCATTGGCTGAAACTCTGACATTCAGAAACATTCAAACACATTGTAAAACCAATGTAGCTTAAGCAAACTTTTAACACTTAAAAAAAATTAAACAATTGATACACACAAACTTGTCAATTTTTTTAAAATTTTACTCTTACCTGCATCCTGCACGTCAATTGAAATGAACAGATTCATTGTTCCTGCTCGGGTCAGGCTTGACAAGTTCAGAAGGCAAATTTTAATGCTTGAGAATTTTGGACATCTACATTCCACTGCTGAATTACATGATGAAATGCTGCCATCTCTCAGGATATCCCAGGCCTTTGACAGTTCTGTGTCTTCACCACCAGTAATCTCATTCCAATTTGTTAAAGTCTAACAACAACTGCTGGATGAGCAGAAATTTCCTGCAGCTAAACATTGGGGAGTTCAAAGCCAATTTCTTGGTGTCTCTCATAAACTTCACTACCTCACTGGTGATCAGGAACTGGTTTGTTTATCTATGCCCTTGCACACTGTGGGGCAGTGGTTCATGGATTAATTAATTAATGTGCTGTCCTACACAGCAGTAGGAAGTGAGCTGCTTCATGGTTCCTGCTGTAATAAAAGAACATGTTTCAGACCAGCACTTGGATTACGTGCTAGGTGTGGAACTAGAGGACAAAAAAAAATTCTTTAATGAATTTATTGCTTTTTAGCACTATGCTTTTAGCGCAGTCTGCTTTGTATACTTTTGGTGGGAAAATGTACACAAGATACTGGCTGTCATTGATTCTGATGGTAGAAGCTGAGACATTACCCTTTTGATTCTCAAAGGGTATGGAATGGATGAAATCAAGAACTAAGATATGGTTTAAGATATAGATGAAGAATTGCTCAATTTTTAAAGTTGCTATTCTTTGGAATTCCCTACCCTAGAGAAAGCAGAATATATTCAAGGCCAAGATAAAGATCCTTGGTGCAAAAAGTTGAGGGTTACATGGAACAGGCAGGAAAATGGAGCTGTCAGAGATGAATAGCAGAGCAGGCATGCAATCTTCTTAAAAGAAGTTTTACAAAATTGCAGTAAAATAGCTGTGGAATTGGTCAGCATTTCTTAAACTTTCATTGGTTATTTGTTTGTGCAAGTTCTTTATTAGATCAGCTGTGTATGCGGGGATGATTGTAATAAATGGGTCACTTGGTTAGAATGAAGTATCAGAATGTTGCAAAGAATTACACAACTGCACAAGAGTGCAGGATGGAGCATTTCATCCAACTAATTGCTGGGAGGTAAGCATGTCATGTGTTTGGCATTTCCTTTTGCTAGTGACTAATAATGAAGTATATACACTCAAGACCTCTAGATAACTGGTATTTGGGAACTAAAACCGAAATATCACCAGCAGAGATCAATAATTAAAGTTTAAGGCAACCAGTTCTTCTTTTTCTAAAATTTGATTTTAAAACAAAATGAGTTGAAACACAAGCCAAGACTGGGAAAAGAGAACTGGTTTTTGGAAATCCTGAAATAGAGATTTAATGGAAATAAGCACTTTGGATGACTGTTTAAAGTTATCACATGGCCAGTGGAATGCCATTAGAAGATTTGCCGAAATGCAGAAGCAGGTTAGTGAATGGGCGAAGGGAAGGGGATGCGGGAAGTCCATTTTACAAGGAAATATATAGAGAGCAATTAGATCTTACCAGTCTGCAATGGAGCAATGAGATGTTTCTGGCTGAAGACCTGAAACTTAAACTGTTACTTTCTTCACAGGTGCTGCTTGTCATGAATATTTGCAGCATTTTTCTGTTTTATTTCATATTTTCACCATATGCAACATTTGGATTAATGAAGAATGTAACCTGCTTGCTATCAAACATACATATGTACATGCAATAGGCATTCTACATGTGATTTCAACATTATTTCTAGTTTATTCTGTGATAGGCTCTTGATTCAGCCTGTTTTAGTGAAGCAGTAGACCTGATCGTTTTTGTGCCATGAAGTTGGCTCAAGAATAGCTCATTAACCTTCTTTGCATCTTGCTAAAGTTGTCTTTCTTATTTACTTTGACATCACCCTCAACACATCTTGACAAATATACTTTCTTGCAGTAGCATGTCTATTGGGAAAGCAGCATCACTTTACGGAAGGCTGTTCCCAGCAAAACAATTTGATCTGTGTTCCCGATTGACCCGGGGATAAATTTGTCCAGTTAGTGATTTAAATTGCATAATCTCAAATGGTTGAAAGAGTTCTCATTTGTTTCAGAATTTTGAGCTTTTGTTCACGGATTTCCTTAAATTCAAAGCCTAAAGACAGAAATAGAGGGCAAAGTACAACCAGTTAGGCATGTAGCTATTTTCACTTAAAATAGAAAGCTTCAAATGCACAGAGGTTCCACAATATGAAAGTGTGCAGACACTTTGGATATAAGTTTTCCTATATGATTAATGTATCTTTCAAGTGTTGCTAGGCGGTAATGCTACCAGTCGTGTTTACGTTCATCATTTTTTTTTCTCAGATTTGCAAGGTTGCAATTCTTTCTAGGTCCAGCAAAGATGAAAAGTAATCTGCTTTTCAGTGGTAGGCAAGATGGAATTTCTCAGAGCTTAAAATTCCTTTTGGGCGAGTGAAATTCTGAGCTATCTCCCAGAAATACTTGGATTACAGATAATGATACAGCATACGAGAATCATGAAAGTAAAACATTGAAAGTTTTTTTTAGTGCAAGAATTCATACCATAATAATATTGATGCATATAATTTTCTGTTGATCTCTCTGCTACTCTTACTGTTTTGGTCAGCTTCGGAGCTGTCCTTTCTCAATCGATTAGTTTTTATGAAGGATCATGGCTAACCATGTGTTAATCAAATCTACATCAGCTCATATATTTGTAGCATCTGTTCTTTGGATTCAGATTTGTCATACACTTAGCTTTTCTTTCATTAGTAAAGTTAATGGAACTGGTACCATAGTGGCTAAGTATACAGAGGCCTTGTCAATTGATAGGTATATCAAGGAAACAACAAATCCTTTTTCACCAGTTATGTATCCAAATGATTGGTGCTTTCTATTTTGGTGTTTTACTTGGCAGAAAAGTAGAAGAAAAATATCATTATCAGATTGTTGAAATAAATTTGGAAGATTTACCCTTTGCCACTACTTCAAAATGTCTCAAAATGTTCAATTTACCAAGAGTTGCACCAAACATTTGTAGACAAATTAATCAACTCCTGAAAGCACTTTATCGGTTCGATGTCTCATCTTCTAAAACAGTCCTTTCAAAAGCAGACCCTCATTAGCGACTGGCCTAGATTAGGCACTAGAGTTCTGCAATCCAGCATTTGGCTTTAAGGTCAGGGTTTTGCTAACTGAGCCAAGCTAATACTTTCACAAGTTCCTTGAATTAACCATTGTTACTGTTCATTTACTGATATATATTTTGAATATTGTAGGTGAACCAGCGGAATGTTCCTGGAATTGACAGTGCATATTTGGCAATGGACACAGAAGAGGGAGTGGAAGTTGTGTGGAATGAAGTCCAGTTCTCAGAACGAAAAAACTTTAAACTACAAGAGGTGAAAATAAAGTTAAATTCGTTTGATGTGATCAGTTAATAATATTATTTGCTTAACTTTGCTTTGATTATTTTTTTTAATAGTAGTTAAGCTGATGATTATAATCATTTTATCTCTTTGTAACAAATGTGATGTTTAAGTAGTTTCGTGACAATGCCATTGAAGAACTTGGGCAACTTATTTTTGCTATCCTTCCTCTCCATTATATTAGTATAAATCCAAAAAGAAATCAAATTTATGTTGATCATTTCTAATAAATGTATTCTGTTTTTTCAGGATAAGGTTAAAGCTGTCTTTGACAATCTCATTCAGCTGGAGCACCTGAACATAGTAAAATTCCACAAGTACTGGGCAGATGTGAAAGAAAATAAAGCTAGAGTAAGCAACCTGTTATTGATTGCTTTAATAGGTGCTCATTTATAATATTGCAATTAAAAATAAAACAGAATTTTACTTGACTGAATTCATTACTGAACATTTTCATTAAACCTGATAACTTTTAAAATGTTCAATGGTTTGCCTTTAAGAAATGAGAGTTTCATTTAGTAATATTAAAGAAAGCAAGGTATTTGTTAACTGTTAAAATATTTTGAGGAAAATTCAGCTTGTATATATTCTTCAGAGTTGTGTATTGTTAATTGAGGGGATGATGGCATAGTGGAGTGTGCATCCATTTTGTAGCCATGTTGAATACATTTGACACTTGGGGAAAATATTGTTTGTTCCTCCAGGTTATATTCATAACAGAGTACATGTCATCAGGAAGCTTAAAACAATTTCTGAAAAAAACAAAGAAAAACCACAAAACGATGAATGAAAAGGTATGTTGCAGATTGCTTCTTGTAAGACCTAGATAAGGTTAAGGCATGGGGTGATAACATTCTTGACATATGATATTAACCAATGACCATCTCCAGCCAAACCACCTACCATTGACATTCAGTGGCATTTACCATTGCCTAGTCCTCTAACAACATTTTGGGAGTCATCGTTGACCAGAAATAACTGGGCAAGCCACATAATTATTTTATCTACAAGAGCAAGTCATAATCTGGGTATCCTGTGGCAAGTACTCACCTCCTGATACCTCAAATCCTTCCCAACATCTACAAGGAAGATCAAGCCTGTGATGGAAAGCACTCTCGATTTACCAAGAGGGATGCAGATCCAATGACAAGCCAGAAGCTTTTCCTTTCTGAACAAACAACTCACTTGATTGGCCTACATTCTATTTCCCGGCATGCTGGCTGCAATATATTCTGTCAAAAAAATGCACTGTAGTTGTTTGTTCATGCTCAACACTGCCTCTCACAGATCCACTTGTGCCATTTGGAAGGAAAGGGCACCATACAAAACAAAACATTGCCACCTACAAATTCCCTTTCCAATCAGCTTAGCAATATATTGCTATTTCATCTTCATTGGATCGAAATCCTGGAACTCCCTATCCACAATCCTGAAAGCATCTTAAGCAGTACGAAATAGTTTTACTGCCAGATAGGCAATAAATGTATGTCTTGGTGATAACCATGCATCTGCCCAACTTGAGTAAGTAAACCTCCAACTGATGTCTACACCCCCCCCCACCTTTACCTAGGAATTGATGGTGTTCCACATTGAATGATGTCTTGAAGAAGCACTGAATGGTATTACCACAGCATTTGTGCTGGCTCGGAACTTCAGTGTCAGTTGCTAAAGGTGGTTCGTGGCGTAATCACAAATGGAGCTAGTAAAGTCTCGAAGAATCCTGTTGCTAGATTTTTGCCTGTGACAGACAGAAACATGAGTAGCAAAGTTACTTGACTTCATTCTTGCAGATCTGTCAATGACATGAAATATTATCAACTATGCTTTTACTTTTTAATTTTCTTAGTCGTACAGGGTGGAAACGGGCCCTTTAGCTCACTGTGTCCATGCCAGCCATTAAGTACATATCAACACTAATCTCATTTTCTACACTTGGCCCATAGTTTTCTCTGTCACGATGCCTCAAGTGCTCATTTAATTACCTGTGAGAATGTCTGCCTTTACCAATCCCTCAGTAGCGTATTCCCGATTTCAACCACTGTCTGGATGAAAAGAATTCTTCTTCAAATTCCCTGGATATACAAGTGGTGCACTGTGGCTGCATTACATACAATCATTGAAATGTAATCCAGGAACTTGAGGGTTTCTTCAACAGCAGTTCCCGTGCTTGCAACCTCAGCCATTTATAAGGAAGGGTCAAATGTACATAGGAATGCCAGCAAGTCCAACTTGCGTATATTGCTTCACATATAAACATAGAAAATCTACAGCACAATACAGGCGCTTCGGCCCACAAAGTTGCACCGAACATGTCCCTACCTTAGAAATTACTAGGTTTACCCATAGCCCTCTATTTTTCTAAGCTCCATGTACCTATCCAAAAGTCTCTTAAACGACCCTATCGTATCCGCCTCCACCACCGTTGCTGGCAGCCCATTCCACGCACTCACCACTCTGAGTAAAAAAAAACTTACCCCTGACATCTCCTCTGTACCTACTCCCCAACACCTTAAACCTGTGTCCTCTTGTGGCAACCATTTCAGCCCTGGGAAAAAGCCTCTGACTATCCACGTGATCAATGCGTCATCATCTTGTACACCTCTATCAGGTCACCTCTCATCCTCAGTTGCTCCAAGGAGAAAAGGCCGAGTTCACTCAACCTGTTTTCATAAGGCATGCTCCCCAATCCAGGCAACATCCTTGTAAATCTCTTCTGCACCCTTTCTATGGCTTCCACATCCTTCCTGTAGGGAGGTGACCAGAACTGAGCACAGTACTCCAAGTGGGGTCTGACCAGGGACCTATATAGCTGCAACATTACCTCTCAGCTCCTAAATTCAATTCCACGATTGATGAAGGCTAATACACTGTATGCCCCCTTAACCACTGAGCCAACCTGTGCAGCTGCTTTGAGTGTCCTATGGACTCAGACCCCAAGATCCCTCTGATCCTCCACACTGCCAAGAGTCTTACCGTTAATACTATATTCTGCCATCATATTTGACCTACTAAAATGAACCACTTCACACATCTGGGTTTCACCATCTAGTCAAATCTTGAAATTTCCTACTTGTATTATGAGATACTTCAGCTGCAGAAAATAGGCAATTGAATAAGCTACTTTGTCATCAATCCCTTTGGCAAGTAATTATGAGCAATAAATCCTGGCCATGCTTGTTTTCCAATGCCACATGAATGTATATTGAAAAACTGGTGTATCTGAAATCATCATGCCAAATTTACTGAGCTAATGCTGCTGCTTTATAGAGTATTTCTCTCTCACTTTACTTTTTAATTAATTCGGCGCACAGTAATAAAATAACAAAAGTGAGCTATGTCTCTATAAGTTGATCTGGAAAAGAGAAAATCTCTTTCAGAATAACTGTTTGGAAACCTGTCATGTTTAATTTTTTGTCTGTAGTGTGAAGTGAAATCAGTTTGATTTGAAATCCTTGTATTTTCTTACTGCTTATTGGTGCAAAGCTTTAAATGTGACCTGCCATCCTGAAGACAGACAAGCACCAGAGTGGGTTAATAAATCAAAGTGTTACCGTGTTTTTTTTTTCTGTGAATAACTTCATCTGAACGCTACTTAAAAGCAGCAGTGTTAGCCATGCTTCTGGGATTGCTTCATGCTTTAACCATAAGTGGGGGAAGATGTATTTCACACAAGCAAACTTTAATTAAATTGGATTTTTGTTTTAAGATTCCTGTTCGACTCTAACCTTGCTCATTTCTGTGCAGGCCTGGAAGAGATGGTGCACCCAGATTTTGTCTGCCTTGAGGTAAGAAGTCACTTCTGGAATTTATCCCACTTCTGGTGATGGACATCTTTTTCCTTGCTTGTCCTTATTAATACTTGGCGGCTGTTTAGCTGTGCTTCACAAGTGCTGGTAGTCCTTCAAATAAATAAACCTAGGTAGTGAGCAGTGTTGGAGAGCGCAAGTGCCTCTCTATGGCTGGGAATGGAATACTTGGTAGCTTTTGTTTCCTTCTGCCAAATTTCTCCCCCGCACCACCCCTCCCCCACAATAAGCACTAGAGACATTAAATCTTGGCTGGCAGAGTGGTGGTGAATTTAGCTGTGCATTTTCAAACAGAACAGAGCCAACTCGCAACTCATGGGTGCCATATTAAAGGCAGTTATTTGCAATTTCAAAACTGCTTCATTGCTGAATGGTTAATGATTTTTAGTCTTTGCTCACCAGTCATTTTAAGCTTGTCTTTTCTCCCAATTTGCTGCAGCAAAATCTAAAAGATTGCTACTTAATGTAGTGGCCTTGCTCAAATTGAAGAAAATGTTTGTGTGTGTGTGTGTGTGTGTGACTAGCTACAAAGCAGATAACAGAAGACAGTTTTATTCTGAACACACTTTTCTGTACCATTATCAATGGTAATGGCAGGTTAACTGGTATGCTCAGAAACTCAAGATACATGATTGATCTACTTCAATAGTTTACCGAGAACAAATTCCCCTGATTATTATTGTAAAACAAAATTTGTAGATTGAGAATTTGAGCCTACTTGGACTTACTAATGACAAAGTTCATGCTTACTTTTATTTTAAATATCAACTTGTTCTAAAAATAACGATTTAAATTGAAAACTTGACAATAACAATGCAGGACTGCAAGTTGAGGCTAGAGACAAGTGGTTCAAAATGATGTTGCCCACTTGGGGTAATATAATGTAAAACAGGACTTTGTCATTATATTTAACATTTCCTAAATTTATATCTGAATTTGTGGAGAGTATCAATAAAAATTAATCATTCAACTGATTATTAGTTTCATAAAGCCACGTTCACTCCCAGGATAGTGGGAAATTTGGAATAAAAATGGTTAAATATTTTAAACCTTAAATCAGGATGTTAAGGGGGTGAAGTGGTGATGAAACACTTTTCTTAAAAAAAACTCTAGCACAGAACTTAGTTTTGTGTAGAGAGGCGTGCAGAATTTGAACTTTTCAATATTTGCTGTTTCACGTTGGTTTAAGGTACGTGTGAGGTAAACAAATTAGTGGGGGGAAAATGGCTCTGAAACTAAGATTTGGCAAATCTTTCCATCCAAATACAGTTGCAAGTTCTTAGTTAAATATGCTGTGTAGTTCTGAATTCATAAGAACATATCTTTACTGTTGCTGCTTAAGTACTTTCAGCACTTAGTTTAATGTCATATTTCTTAAATGGCTGCCTTTTTCCTCTCTCCAGGTATTAATCAGTAGTGTAGAACTGCACTATATTCTTACTGTGTGTTTTTATAACTGGGTGGTAAATGGAATTCAGATTTGAAAATTAATCAAAACAATTCAATCTTCTAATTGCCTGTTGAATTCCATTGTTCCTCTAGCATTTTAATCTGGTAGCAACTAATCAGTTGCCTCATCTTTCATTTGCCTATTGTCTTAGAATACGCCTGATGGAAAGTTAGCAATGTCACCCAGAGATCTTCAACATCTGGTGGAAATAGTGGCATATTGATATGCACTATTGAAATAATAAACATTTCCCATTTTAGAAGTTAAAATAATACTATGGCCCTAAACTGCGGGGAATTGGTATCAAATTAGATTTATGTTGGTTTATTATTATTGTCACATGTTCTGGGGTACAATGAGAAACATTGTTTTGCATGCTATCTATATAGATTTCGTCACATCAGTACATCAAGAAAGTACAAGGGAAAAACGAGTGCAGAATAGTGTTATAGTTGCAGAGAGAGTGCAGTGCAGCAGACAATAAGGTGCAAGGTCATGACGAGGTAGATTGTGAGGTCAAGAGTCCATCTTATGGTACAAGGGGGCGATGCAATAGTCTTATAACAGCCGTAAATAGATAAAATGAGAAATATTCAAAAATATTTAAATTATTTAAACAGGAACAGGAAGGGGTCGATAACTGTGCTGGGTGTTTTTTATAGGCCGCCCAATAGTGACAGGGTTATTAAGGAGCAGATAGGGAAGCAGATCCTCGAATAACAGTTGTTGTGATGGGGGATTTTAATTTCCCAAACATCGATTGGCATCTCCAGACAGTGAGGGGTTTAGATGGGGTGGAGTTTGTTAGGTGTGTTCAGGAAGGGTTCTTGACACAGTATGTAGATAGACCTACAAGAGGAGAGGCTGTGCTTGATTTGATATTGGGAAATGAACCTGGTCAGGTGTCAGATCTCTCAGTGGGTGAACATTTTGGTGATAGTGATCATAATTCTATCTCCTTTACGTTAGCACTGGAGAGGAATAGGAACAGACAGGCCAGAAAGGTGTTTACGTGGAGTAAAGGGAATTATGAGGCTCTCAGGCAGGAAATTGGAAGATTAAATTGGGAACAGATGTTCTCTGGGAAAAGTACGGAAGATATGTGGCAAATATTCAAGGGGTATTTGTGTGGAGCTCTACATAGACATGTTCCGATGAGACATGGGAGTCATGATCGGATACAGGAACTGTGGTGTACAAAGGCTATAATAAATCTAGTCCAAAGGAAAAGAAAAGCATACAAAAGGTACAGGGAGCTAGGTAATGTTAGAGATCTGGAGGAGTACAAGGCTAAAAGGAAGGAACTTAAAGAGATTAGGAGAGCCAGAAGGGGACATGAGAAGGCCTTGGCAGGCAGGATTAAGGAAAACCCCAAGGCATTCTACAGGTATGTGAAGAGTAAGAGGATGAGAAGCAAAAGGATGGGGCCTATCAAGTGCAGCAGTGGGAAAGAGTGTATGGATCTGGAAGAAATAGTGGAGGTACTTAATGAATACTTTACATCATTATTCACCATGGGAAAAAGACCTGGGGGATTGTAGTGGGGACTTGCAGCGGCCTGAAAAGCTTGAGCATGTAGATATTAGAAAAGAGGTGGTGCTGAAACTTTTGGAAAGCATCAAGTCAGATAAGTCGCCGGGACTGGATGAGATATACCCCAGGTTGCTGTGGGAGGCAAGGGAGGAGGTTGCGGAGCCTCTGACGATGATCTTTGCGTCGTCGATGGAGACTGGAGAGGTTCCGGAAGATCGGAGGGTTGCGGATGTTGTTCCCTTATTCAAGAAGGGGAGTAGGGATAGCCCAGGGAATTGTAGACTGATGAGTCTTACCTAAGTGGTTGGTAAGCTGATGGAGAAGATCCTGAGAGGCCGGATTTATGAACATTTGGAGAGGTATAATATGATTAGGGATAGTCAGCATGGCTTTGTCAAGGGCAGGTCCTGTCTTACGAGCCTGATTGAATTTTCTGAGGATGTGACTAAGCATATCGATGAAGAGAGAGCAGTAGATGTAGTGTATATGGATTTCAGCAAGGCATTTGATAAGGTACCCCATGTGAGGCTTATGGAGAAGGTGAGGAGACATGGGATCCAAGCGGACATTGCAGTGTGGATCCAGAATTGGCTGGCCCACAGAAGGCAAAGAGTGGTCGTTGAAGGGTCGTATTCCAAGTGGAGGTCGGTGACCAGTGGTGTACCTCAGGAATCTGTACTGGGACCCTTACTCTTTGTGATTTTTATAAACGACCTGGATGAGGAAGTGGAGGGTGGGTTAGTAAGTTTGCGGATGACACGAAGGTTGGGGGTGTTGTGGATAGTTTGGAGGGCTGTCAGATGTTACAGAGGGACGTAGATAGGATGCAGAGTTGGGCTGAGAAATGGCAGATGGAGTTCAACCCAGATAAGTGTGAAGTGGTTCATTTTGGTAGGTCAAATATGTTGGCGGAATATAGTCTTAATGGTAGGACTTTTGACAGTGTGGAGGATCAGAGGGATCTTGGGGTCCGAGTCCATAGGACACTCAAAGCGGCTGCGCAGGTTGACTCTGTGGTTAAGAAGGCATATGGTGTATTTGTCCTTCAATCGGGGAATTGAATTTAGGAGCCGTGAGGTATTGTTGCAGCTATATAGGTCCCTGGTCAGACCCCACTTGGAGTATTGTGCTTAGTTCTGGTCGCCTCACTACGGGAAGGATGTGGAAGCCATAGAAAGGATGCAGAGGAGATTTACAAGGATGCTGCCTGGAATGTAGAGCATGCCTTATGAAAGCAGGTTCAGGGAACTCGGCCTTTTCTCCTTGGAGAGACAGAGGATGAGGGGGGGACCGGATAGAGGTATATAAGATGATGAGAGGTATTGATAGGGTAGATAGTCAGAGGCTTTTCCCCAGGGCTGAATTGGTGGCCACAAGAGGATGTAGGTTTAAGGTGCTGGCGAGTGGATATAGAGGAGATGTCAGGGGTAAGTTTTTTACTCAGGAGTGGTGAGTGCGTGGAATGGGCTGCCGGAAACGGTGGTGGAGGCGGATACGATAGGGTCTTTCAAGAGACTGTTGGATAGGTACATGGAGCTGAGTAGAATAGAGGGCTATGGGTAAGTCTAGTAATTTCTAGGGTAAGGACATGTTCGGCACAGCTTTGTGGGCCGAAGGGCCTGAATTGTGCTGTAGTTTTTCTATGTTTCTAGTGAAGATATTTAATTTCCTTAAATTATATAACTTCCTCTCATCCCAAGCAAAAGGCCCTTTTTTGTATGATGCCATTGTGCTGATTCACTCAATACATCTCAGTTTAGTGAAATTCTGTGCATATTCAAAGTAACCAAAAGTTTGGAGTTGTTGTTTTCTTTTAACCAGCTACCTCCATTCCTGTGATCCTCCCATCATCCATGGCAATCTGACTTGTGATACAATATTCATCCAGCATAATGGACTTATAAAAATTGGATCTGGTAAGTATCAGAAATTCTAACTCACGATAGTTTGAATCTGTATAGTAATATGAAAAGTTATTACGGAAATGGAAAATTTGATTTGGCCCATCAAGCCAGTCTTTTGACAATTTATTGATTAATATTTATTAATTGCTAGGTTATCAATGCAAACAAGAAATTATTACTTGCACTCTTTCTCACCAGCACCATTTCACACTGCATTATTTTATGCCAACTAAAAATCACAGATCATCCAAATCAATAACTGAAAAAAGAATGAAGGTACTGCTTCTGTTGCCAAGCTGGTATACTTGAGAGCCAGCTCCTGTCTGTGAGCATTGGCCACGCTTGTGTGGGCCAAATCAATGTCAGTAGACTATTCTATTCCAGCTAAGTGGAAGCACTGAGTTTAGACTAACTAGACTACATCTTGATGTCAATGTATGTAGTCAGCTCGATACTTCTCATTTTATTTTTTTATACTTTTCTCTTTTTTCTCTTGTTTTGCCCTTTGTACCTCTTGTTTTCTCATATATTTTTTTCTTTTCCTACCACCCCCACCCCCTACCTGTTTTGCTCAGTGCATTTACTTGGTCAGGATTAGACTTCGGGTGTAAATATATATTTCCGATGCTTTAATCGTTGCTTTCATAAACTCTTCTCTTCCTGCCCCTTCTCCAAATCCAAACAAGAATGATTAATTTTTACTTTTGCTGTTGCAGTTGTGATATAAGTAATGCAATGCTGATTGAACACTAGCTGGAATTTAATACTATCCTTTGTTTGGATTAAAATTTAATTTGCATGTTGCTAGTGATAAGCCCTTTGCTTGGAGCAGTTAAAGAGAAATGATTGTGACAGTGGGCAACGCAACAAAATGTAGTTTGATTAATAAATTGGGTTAATGTCTCAATGATCTGTTTGAGGACAACTATTGACTTTTTTAATTTGCTGTATTTTGTATGTACAGTTCAATCAGGACACGATTATAATGGGAGTGAGTGAAAATGGTGCATTGCATTTTATGCATGGCTAAATTATGCATTTGTGCATGTTCCAGATTGCTTTGGGCTTTGAGGGAAAGTCATAATAATATTGTCCATTTCAACTTCAAAGTTAGCAATACTGTGAATAATTCACTCTTCCATGGCTGATTTTTTTTTCCAAACTCAACCTTTGGCAGCAACTTAAGTTTATCCTTTACAAGTTAACTTTTGACAGCATCTGAGTGGCCTGCTTTGGAGAATGAAGCACACCAGAAGTCTTTTTTTTATCTGTTACTTAGCAAATATTATGCAGAAAATCAACATAGGAAATTAAGTGTTCCCACCAATGTGAGTAACAGAGGGGCTGTCCCTTTTCCTTCTACCACCTTGTTTCCCATTACTACCCACGCACAGAAAAAGTATCCTATTTGGTCTAATGCAGTTTAAATGATTATTTAGTTTTACTGTACCAAGACCAGTTGAGTAATCTTTTCCAGAAACCTATAGATTATGCCCTTCCTGTCAATGGATCATCACTTTTAATGTTAATGAAGTGCAGTTCATGGCACAGTTGCTGGATAGGTGAAGCTGTAACTTTTAGTAAAATGTCGCTGTAGGAGAATGTTCATCTAAGGTTAAAGTTTGACATCTCTGGAATATTATCAGTGGAGTTCCATATCCTTTCAGTAAAAGGATGGCTTTTTGTCTAGCTTGTGTACCAAAATGGTTGGGAATGATTACATTCAAAGAACGTAAAACCAGAAACACAGTAGCACAGAAATGATGGCAATCTTTTTAGGTTATAAAGTTCAACTAAAGTAACAATTTAACTGTGAAATCTGTACCTTTACATCACCTTCATTGTTTTAGTATAGGTCAGAACTTGGTCTAAGCGCATATTACTTTGCAACAAAAACACAGCTGGCTCGGATTTTATGGAGCCCAAGAGTATAGTTGTAGGAGCATTTTAATGTCTGCAACAGTGTGGTTGTTTAGTTTTAGTCCTGTGCATATAGTCATTGAATTTTTCAGTCCAAAATGTATTTGCCTTTATATTTGATCTTACTGGTTCCCCGTTACAACTGCTTAAAACAGTTTAGGTTGCTTAGGTTGTCCTAGATTATTGGAGATGAGGGTAATTCACTGTTCTAAAACTACTTCAGAGAATGAAAGATGGTGGTTGGAACATAAGAACAGAAAGCAAGAGTGGACTATTTGGCCACCTCACCATTAGAAAATATCATGGCTGATCTTCTACCTTGGCACCACTTTCTTGCATTAATCTCCTATGCCTTGATTCTCTTAATACTGTGTCTGCCAATCTGTCTTAAACACTACCTTTAACTGTGTCTGGATCATTTGTCCTGTTACTTTATTTTGCTTTAAAGGATGTATATTGTAAACAATGTATTTAAATGTTAACCATGCTTGCTTACTATCTTTTTAATGTAATTTCCCAATCTAGCATTGGTAATTCATACCTAATGTCTCGGTAGCCTGCTTTATCAGAGTTGAAGATTCTAGCTATAGATTGATCCAAATCACATATTTTTATGTAAATCTATCTTATTGAGAGCACTTTCCATAAAGGCCCCTTAACTATCAGGTCTTCAATTAGGAGACAAAAGACACTGGGTGCTGAACACTGGAAGAACTCAGCAGGTCACGCAGCATCTGTGGAGGCGGAAGGTATATATTGATGTTTTGGAATGAGACCCTGCATCAGGACTTGAGTGGGAAGAGGGCACTGTGAGGGAGGGGTGGGACACAGGCTGGTAGGTGATAAGTTGGACGAGATGGGAAGGGGGTGATGGGCAGATGGAACCTGGTGGGGAGAGGAGATGGGAAAGAAGAAAAAACTAGGTGGACTGGTGAGTGAGTGTGATGTGTGTGTGTGTGCAGAACGCGGCAGGTGTGGGCTACCTGAAATTGGAAAATTCAGTGTTTGTACCATTGAGTTGTATCTACTGAAGCAGAATATGAGACATGTTCTTCAAATTTCTGTTTGGCTTCTCCATGGGAATGGAGGAGGCTGAGAACAGACAAATCATTGTGGGAGTGGGGAAAGAGTTAAAATAGCATGCAACTGGAAGCTCAAGATAACCATTGCGAATGAGGTTGCTCAAAATGGTCTCCTAGTCTCCGCTTGGCTCCTCCAAAGTAGAGCAGTCGCATCATGAGCACCAAATGCATTAGATCATGTTGGAAGAGGTGCAGGTGAACCTCTGCCTGCCTTGGAAAGATCATTAGATGCTGGTAAGGAAGGAGGTGAAGGGGTACCACCTATGGTTGCAGGTAACATCTCCCCTCTCCCCAGTACATTTCAACAGAGTTCTGCATTGAATTGGAGAATACAAAAAAAGTAACGTTTGTTTTTCTTGTCCTGAGATATTGGCTGATTCCTTGAACTGCTGCAGTCTTTGATGTGTCTGTCATAGCTATAGAATATGAGAATTTTTATGCGGAGATGATACAGCAAATACGGCTTATTTGGGAATGATAAGATGTGATGAAGCAAATACTTGCACGTCTTTTTAGGTTTGCTCCCCTTATTCCTTCTCTAAATTTATCTCATCTATTTGTTCCACATCCTGCTTAATTGTTCCTACAAAACTGCTGTCCACTCAAATTTCCATTGTTAATTGATCTACAGGTGTATTTCCACCTCTCCTTCCCCTCAGCCAAAGCAGCCATTGACTTCTGTCAAACTGATCTGTCTCCAAACTCCTCTTCTCCAGTTTTCCTCCAAATTTGTAGCCACTTTACCTGGAACTCCTTATTTAAATCTCTCCAGATAGGTTTATGCCCCTGCCACAATGCAGAAATGGATCTGATCTAAGGGCATTTTATTTGATGTGGGGAAAAATAATCTTGTCCTCTTCGATGTTGGGGTGGAGATAGAATCTGGAAAAAAAACAGTAAGTGCACCTGGCCCTCTGTCAATTGACAGCTCATTTGACTGCAGTAACTCATTATGCAGGTGCAGAAGTCAGACTGAGATTTCCATCAGCAGAAGACAGGCATGGTCACCTCAGCCCTGTTGATCTCTTTAAATGTATTTCGCCATTGAAAGTTACCTTCACACTTTCAACTAATGTGTTTGAACTCGAAACAAATTATTTAAATTTCTCCAGTAAATCTTCTGTGCATCGTCTCTCAGGTATTAAGATCCTTTCTGAAGTGTCGTGTCCAGAAATAGACTGCAGCTAGTGTTATTTCTAACCAATAATTTCATAGCTTTATCTTTACACACGGAATCAGGATTTTTTTTGAGAATATGGATCAACAGCTAACATTACATGAATGCCAGGTCTCTGTTTTAGAATCTGATTAAAGATAATCCCTGCCTCAAATTTTACTGACTTGTTGAGTTCTGGCATTGCCAAATGTATCTGTTTACTCAAGGAATTGATCATATTCTAAAACCATCCAAAGAATCAGATTTTTTTTTTGATCAATTGAATGTTTTGTTGCATAAGAACCAACTTGTTCATGTACATTTTACAGTAGCTTAACACTGAGCATCAATTTCCATACACACAGTCATCAGGTGCCAGTTGACCTCCTTCAAGCTTGGTTAGTTGTAAGTGTGTGCAAGATTGCCACTACTGTTTTAACCAGGCAGAACTTCATACTTAACCAGAGCAAAAGCCAGACAAGCTTGCCACTATGCATTCAACCAGATGCCCCATAGGTTGCCGCTGCACATTTAGCTAGCCACGTCCTCTGAAAGATTTGAGCTTGCTGAACTGAACGTTCTCAGTCTATACTGATGAGACCCAATGTTTTATTAGTAATATACAGACCGGTTCATCAATTCTAACCCATCAAACTAGTCAGCTCCACATAGGGCATGGGAGGTTAGTTTATTATTAAATTTGATTGCACAGTATGGTCATGAATTGCACACAACCATTCCCACAGTTCAGTGTAATTATACTGAGATGTTGTGAAATCCCTGCAGACTTTGTATCCTGAATTTGTTGTGTTTGCTGGAGGTTTGATCTTCTGAGATCAATTTCATATGCCACTTATTCAATCCTTAAGCAGATAAATTTAAATTGGTGTAGTGCTGCTCTGATTGGGAGCTAAGATTTCAGGAACACGGAAGATAAGTTTTCACGTGTGACGGTCCAGATCCTGATTATAATCTGCTTGAAATATCAATGAGCTACAAACATTCATTGGAATTATTAAACTAATACAGAGGTCATTTTAATCTGGTCACTAAAAGGCTACCTTGTCCTTTATGGAGGTGTACTGCTTTAAACCTGATAAAATAAGTACAATAGTCCAAAAGAGCCAAATACCTTAGTGAAAACATCCCACAACTGTGACACAGTCCATTTATGTTGCGCTGTAGTATATTAATTCTGTCAATTATAAAGGTATTACTATTACTAAGTGTGTGTTTTATTTTTATCTTGAGTATGTTCGTTTGTGATTGTTCTCAAAAATTTCTCTCTTGGGAATAAGTTCATTTCCCAGAGATTCTTGCCAGGTCATTCAGCATTGCATTTAAAAAAAAACTGGTTAGGCTTATTCTATTTGATAAATTGTTATTTTGAATTCATTAAGCATAATGCTTGCACAATGAAAAAAAAACTTGCACAAATTTCATTGTCTTGATTTGGCCTCATGACCATGTATCAGAAACGTGGCTTGCTTCATGATTTTTGCTGGAAGACGGCTACCCATCTAAGGACTTGGTCTTTTTTTCCCCCTCTGACTTTTTGTGGATTTTGGTTAAGAGCTTCTCAACCCAGGGATTGTCAAAAAACTGGGGAAATAAAATAATAGAACCTTGTGTTTAAGCTATATATTTATGCATTGCTCCACTGGTTCCTAAGATTTTTTTTTCTATTAATCCCTGAGATCTGGGCATCACAGCCATTGCTATTTGCCATTGAAAATGCATTAGTTAACTAGCTTCTTGAATTGCTGTAGTCCATGTGAACGTACTGTCAAGGTGTTGTAAGGTAGAAAGCTCTTGGTTTTTGGCCCAGTGACTAAGAAGGAATGCTGATTATATTTTCGAGTTGAGTTGGTGTGTGACTTAGGATCTTGCAGATAGCATCCAGTTTCCCTGCTGTATTTGTTCCTTAAGGTTCTGTAAATTAAGAAGAACTGTTGAAGGTTTATCATTCACTGCACTGTATCTTGCAAATGGTAAACACTGTAGCCATAGTGTGGCAGTGGTTGAGGCAGTGAATGTTTGCAATGGTGGTTGGCATGCCAATTAGGAGCATTTGTGATGCTGCTGTTAACCCAGCATCTTGTCAATGCCCTACATCAAGCTGGTAGATTTCTGTCATCTAGTACATTATCAATGCCATACAGCAATGATGAAGGGTTTCCTTGGAATGAAGGCAATTCTTCATCTCTACAAGGTCTATGCATTGGTCATCCTACTAATACAGAAAGGATAGAGTAAGTTGCTATATCCCTTGTTTTAGCGCTTTACATGCTGCACAACTATTGAGGGAGTTCTGATCTTTGAGACTCTGTGGCTTACGTAGTTCCACTCCTGGATCCTGAAGTGCCTATCTAGAGTATGTTCTCTCTTTGCTACCTTCAGTGCTGCTTTCAAATGTCATTGAACATGGAATGCTGATTCGTTAGCTGAGTGAGTGGAATGGGAGGTAATTGACATTTTCTTGTGTTTAACATATTGAGAGATTTCATGGAGTACAGGGTGAATGTTGGGAACTTCCCAGGGCATTCCTTCATGATTGTATGCTATTACAATTATACCTGGATGTTTCAATGCATCTATCTTTACAGTGGCTCAGATTGAGGGATTACTTTGGGAAGATTCTGGGGCACTGACTAAGATGTATGAGTGAGAGTAAGACTGTCAAAATGTTGCTTATCTGAGCTCTTCCAATTCAGTAGTTAGTCACTTAAATTTGTCATGAGGACTTTGCAGAGTTGATTAGACTTCTTAAGCCTTTGTCATGTCCAAATACTTTGTCTTCGTCAGTGCGACATGGTCCATGCATTTTAGTTTTGACCTATTAGTTTCAGACACCTGAGTGACTTGTTAGAACAGCTGAAACGACAGCCGCATATTGAGCTAAGCTATGAGCCCCCAGACCTCTATTTTTATGTCCAATCTTCTTTCTTGCTCTCCCAGGTGAGTGTAAGAGATCTCAAGGAGATGTGAAAGGATTTTATCTTCTGGCCAATATATTTATTCCCCCAACAACATTTTTAAGAAACCTGAACATTATTACTTTGTTTGTGGGAGCTTGTTTTGTGCAACTTGGCTGCTGTGTTTCCTACACTACATCCATGACTTCAGATATGCTTGATTGGTTGTAGAGCAATTGGAGCATCCAAAAAAACATTTTGAAGGAAGTTCAGTGTTTTACTTTTTGAGGGTTTGGTGTGGGTGAGGATGGCAGGTTTCTTTACCTATGAAGCATGTTCTTATGAGCATTCCCTATGAGCAGATCGGGAGGCAGATTTTTGGAGAGGTGCAAAAATAACAGGGTTGTTGTCATGGGTGATTTAAACTTTGCTAATATTGATTAGCACCTCCTTAGTGTAAAGGGGATAGATGGGACAGAGTTTGTTAGGTGTCCAGGAAGGATTCCTGACACAGTATGTGGATAGGCTGACTAGAGGAGAGGCCATTCTGGACCTGGTACTAACCAATGAGCCCGATCAGGGTTCAGATCTCTCGGTGGGAGAGCATTATGGAGGTAATGACCATAACTCGTTGACCTTTACCATAGCCTTGGAGAGGGATAGGAGCAGACAATATGGGAAAGTCTTTAACTGGGGAAGGGGGAATTATGATGCTATTAGATAGGAACTTGCAGAGTGTAGATTGGGAACAGATGTTCTTGGGGAAGTGCACAGCAGAAATGTGGAAGTTGTTCAGGGAATACTTAACATGGGCTTCTGGATAGGTTTGTCCCATTGAGGCAGGGTAAGGATGTTAGAGTGAAGGAACCGTGGTTGACAAGAGACATAGAATATCTTGTCAAGAGGAAGAAAGAAGCTTACCTCAGGTTTAGAAAGCAAGGATCAGACAGGGCTCTGGAGAGTTACAAGGTAGCCAGGAGGGAGCTTAAGAATAGAAGAGCTAGAAAGGGGCATGAGAAGTCCTTGGCGAGTAGGATTAAGGAAAACCCCAAGGTGTTCTACACGTATGTGAAGAATAGGAGGATGGCTAGAGTGAGGGTAGGACTGATCAGGGATAAAAGAGGAAACATGTACCAGGAGTCAGAAGAGGTAGGGGAGGTTCTTAATGAATACTTTGCTTCAGGATTCACCAGAAAGAGAGACCTTGATACTTGTGAGGACGGTGTACGACAAGCTGATATGCTAGGGCATGTCGACGCGAGGAAAGAGGATGTGCTGGAACTATTAAAAAACATTAGGATAGAAAAGTCACCGGGGCCGGATGGAATATATCCAAAGTTATTGAGGGAAGTAAGGGAAGAGATTGCTCCGCGATGATCTTTGCATCCTCACTGGCCACAGGAGTAGCGCTAGATGATTGGAGGGTGGCATATTTTGTTCCTTTGTTCAAGAAAGGGAGTAGGGGTAACCCTGGGAATTACAGACCAGTGAGTCTTACTTCAGTGGTGGGCAAATTACTGGAGAAGATTCTTAGAGACAGGATTTATGGGCATTTGGAGAAGCATAGGCTGATTAGGGATAGTCAGCATGACTTTGTGAGGGGCGGGTCATGCCTCACGAGCCTGATTTGAATTCTTTGAGGATGTGACAAAGCACATTGAAGCTAGAGCAGTGGATGTGGTGTACATGGATTTTAGTAAGGTGTTTGATAAGGTTCCTCATGGAAGGCTTATTCAGAAAGTCAGGAGGCATGGGATCCAGGGAAACTTGGCTGTGTAGATTCAGAATTGGTTTGCCCATAGAAGACAGAGGGTGGTGGTAGATGGAGCATATTCTGCCTGGAGGTTGGTGAGCAATGGTATTCCCCAGGGATCTGTTCTGGGATCCCTGCTCTTTGTGATTTTTATAAATGACTTGGATGAGGTTGTGGAAGGGTGGGTTAGTAAATTTGCTGATGATACAGAGGTTGGTGGTGGTGTGGATAGTGCAGAAGGTTGCTGTAGATTACAACAGGATATTGATAGAAAGCAGACCTGGACTGAGAAGTGGCAGATGGAGTTCAACCTTGATAAACCTTGGAAGATTGAATCTGAAGGCAGGATACGAGGTTAATGGCAGGATTCTTAGCAGTGTGGAGAAACAGAGGGATCTTGGAGTCCATGTCCATAGATCCCTCAAGGTTGCTGTGCAGGTCGATAGGGTTGTTTAGAAGGCATGTGGAGTGTTGGCCTTCATTAGTCGAGGTATTGAGTTCAAGAGTCGCAAGGTAATGTTGCAGCTGTATAATACTTCAAGTGTGGTCTAACCAGAGTATTGTGTTCAGTTCTGGTTGCCTCATTATAGGAAGGATGTGGAAGCTTTTGAGTGTGCAGAGGAGATTTACCAGGATGCTGCCCGGATTGGAGAGCATGTCTTATGAGGATAGGTTGAGCGAGCTAGGGCTTTTCTCTTTGGAGCGAAGGAGGATGAGGTGCGACTTTATAGAGGTTGTACAAGACGATAAGAGGCATAGATCGAGTGGACAGTCAAGAGACCTTTCCCCAGGGCAAAAATGGCTTACATGAGGGGGCATAATTTTAAGGTGATTGGAGGGGGATGTCAGAGGTAAGTTTTTTTTTACACACTCAGTGATGGGTGTGTGGAATGCACTGCCGGCAGAGGTTGTGGGGGCAGATACATTAGGGACATTTAAGAGACTCGTAGATAGGCACATGAATGATAGAGAAGTGGAGAGCTATGTGGGAGGGAAGGTTTGGGTAGATATTAGAGCAGGATAAAATGTTGGCACAACATCGTGAACTGAAGGGCCTGTACTGTGCTGTAATGTTATATTTGGTTTCATGAGCACGATCACTATTGCTATCTTTGTCTGATTTTTTTTTTGCAGAAAAGCCATTTTTGAACAATTCTGTTAATTAAAGGGCTCTGTTAAAGTCTGTTTGTTTCTGTAATTGGCTTTTTGATCATCTAGTGTATGAGAGACCTCATTGTTGGCTTTCCATGTGCACATTTAAATGTCTTAATTTCCAGTTTGTCATCCTTGTTTACAGTCTCATTATTTTAAGGGATTAGAATGAAGTAATTCAAAACTTTTGCATGATATGTAACTGTTTGGAAGCTACAATCAGTTATTGCTGACTTTCTCTCTTAGTCTTTTGTATTGTTTGCTAGATTGGTAGTGAGTTAACTTTCTTTTAACTGTACTTGGGAACTAGTTAAGTGATCTTGCATCTGGGAATACCTTTTCAATTCTTTCAAACGTAACCAATTTTTCATTGGTTTCTAAGTTGAACTGAGAAACCTGGAGGGCAGAGTCTTATTATTAGTTTATCAGCAAATTTGTGCATGCTTTTACATTGGTACTTCCTAAAAATCATTTTTAATGTCAGCAATACCAAGTCTTTATCTGTATGCCCAAGACCAACTGAAAGTCTGTTTCTTGTCTCTATCCTGTACGTTTTAAGAGAGATTATCCTAGCCCAGCAATTCTCAACAGCCACTTCTCATACTTCCTCTGAAGGAGGCTGTTCAGTCCATTGTTTTGAGCCAGCATAAACACAATCTCATCAATTCCATTCCTCCTCTTACTTCCCTGCAACCTATTCTCTCTCTCATGCCCATCAACTCCACTCTGATTATCCAACAAACAACCACATTAAGGGATCGTTTGCAGTAGCTAGTTAATGTACCAACAGCACATCTTTGAGATGTGTGAGGAAACCAAAACACCTGGTGAAACTCCTTTGGTCATGGAGAATGTGGAAATTCCCCACAGCTCCTGAGGATGGGATGGAACCCAGACTGCCAGAGCTGTACAACAGCAGCACCACCTGTTGCATTACTCTGCTGCTATAAAGATGGTTCCATTCATTTTCACTTAGACAACTACAATCCTGCATTTCATTTAATCCTGTCCTGTTTCATTTAACATTATTTAGAAAGGTGCTGTTAAGCAATTGCCCTATTTGATCACCAAGAAAATTATAGTTGTACAGCCAGCATATGTTTATTGCTTTGCATATTTCAAAAGGCAGATTTATCTGCATTTGCTTTGATGATTCTTCATTCCAAATGGCAAATAATCAGATTTTGTTTTATTGCTGTCTTTGTCCATCCAAATTTAGGACCATTTCAAGCTTCCACATACTCATAATACAACTTATGACAATTTCTGGGCAGATAGTTTCTTTCCAGTTATCCATTCCGGAATGTTCTTGATTTGGGCATGTGAAAAGTCTATATTTTGAAAATGTTAGAATTCATTACTACCTTTCAATCGCTGCTAGGTGCAAGCCATTCGAATAGAAATTGGTTCAGTCTGACTTCACTTGAGTTCTGTCTGTTAATGTCTGAAATATAAACTATATTCTTCATAGAAAATCTGCAGATTCCCCTACACTTTTGCAGCTATAAAATGCTAGTAGTGAAATTTCTTGGCACATTGCATTCTCTTTTTTAAAAAAAACTCATCAATGCTTCTCCCTCCAGGCCCAATTATTGCCCCTTTTCTCCATTTTCTTTGTAATTAAAGAGAGCAATTTTGGTTGCAATAAAAGAACAAGTTTGACTATACATTCAATCTCCTTTGATCCAGATTATTGTGGTAAGTGATTTCCTCTTGTAAACTAGGGCTGAAAATCATGAGAGGAACCTTCAAGTTAAGAGAAAGTGAACTAGATAAGAGTGTTGCACTAATATTTCATGAATCCCGAAGACTCCTTTACCTTTCCTTTCTTTCCCTTCTGCCTTCCTCCTCCCTCTTTCCCTTTTGCCTTTTCTTCCCCCCACTCCTCCCCACCTTCATCTAGCTACAGTAAAGGCAGTGTCTTGTTTGAAGCTTTTGGTGGTTCTAACCCAGCTGTTTGTATTTGTGAATGCTCGCTGTTCCATCACTCATCAATTTCTTGTTTTATTTCCCGCTTACGGCCGCTCTGTTGCGAACAGTCTTTCATAGGATATTTGCTAATGGTGAGAAACTTCTCGGCTCCTGTGCTGTGACTGTGTATTGTTTTGTTTGTCTTTAGCTTTTAAATGTGCCGGTGTAAGCAATTTATGTTGGGAATGCTTAGCAGTCTTAGCTCTTGCATGAGTGCATGTATTTACACTACAAAGCATTGTTGGCTTTATATGGAGCTTTTTTTAGACACAGTTTTAAAATGAGTTGAGTTCCATAAAGTGACAACTTAAGCTCTTTTCAATAAATGCAGATGCTCCTGTGGCATCTGGCAGTGATGGTCTATTATACATGGTTAACAATGTCCAACAAAGTGTGTTCTCAAGATGTTTTGTTTAGTCATTAATCAGGCACACAACAATTAGAATATTGCACTTCAAACCCAAAAAAATACTGCTGATGTTGGAAGTCTGAAATAAAAACAGAAAATGTTGAAAGTAGTCAGTGGATCAGATAGCATCTGGAGAGAGAAATGGTAATGCTTCCAGTCAATGACTAGTTCTGATGAAAAGTCAAAGACCAAAAACTTATGTTTCTACAACACAATACTGTCTGACAGGAAAATTTCAAGATGTTCTTTTCCAAATTATTGCAATTGATATATAATGGCTCTTAATTTTGAAAGAGCAGTTGCTCCAATTGTGTCGGTGATCTTTTTCATGGAAAAGTTGCCAACCACTTGGTGCTTTAAGATCTTTACTTTTTCTTTTCACTATATTCAGCTATCTAATCTCTTGTAGCAGATTACTACTGATATGTGACAAGGAATTGTGAACCAAAAATTTGGAGGAAGGAAGCATGTACCCATTCTGACCTCAAACTGTGTGCACATTTTATGATATGTTAGTGGTAATCCATTATTATACCTAACATGGATACTTCAAGCCCCAGGGATTTCACAGTAGCAAAATGCATCCCCAAGTTCCAAACTATTTTCTGTTCATTTCCTTGTAGACAGTTTCCCACTAATATGTCTGTTCACAGGCAGAGTGGAAGAGTTCTTGGTAATGAGATCATTTGCACACCAGTATAAATTAGTTACACTGCAGTGGTATAAATAGCTTCTTGCTACTCCTCAAGATAAAACAACCTAATACCTTAATCCAAACACTGAAATCTACTCATTAGACTGAAGAAGGCAGGTTAAAATCACCAGCAGGCATGAAATTAAATTCTAGGAGGAAATACAGCGTGGTTTTATAGCTGCCTACCTTTAAAGGAAGATGTATAAGATTCTTAGAGCAATACAAATGATTTCCCCACCAGTCAACACATACTATCTTCTGACAAATGTTGATTTGCCAAATCAACTTCCAAAAGCGGTGGTTATTTCTTTCATTCTAGTTACTTTTGCTGTACACATTAACTATTGCTTGTTTAAAATCATAATGTCTTATTTCAAAAGCAGCTTATTGGCTGTGAAGTATCTGGGACTTGCCAAGGATATGAAAGATGCTATATAAATGCAAGTTCACATGTGGTTTTTTTTGGGTATGAAATAATTTCTAATGTAGGCTTTTGATTCTAAATAAGTGCAAAAATGGTGGTTTGTCAAATCATAATTGGAAGTCTTGAATATATTGCTGTCATGAACTAAGATTTGTTAGTTACTCGCCTTGTCAGATGTATGGATGACATCCTCAGTGGCAGAGGCTTATGGTTCTCTGCTATATTACTGTTGTCATTCAATTGACACACTGGCTTATGTTATTCATAAACTTCTAATACCTTGTATGGGTTCAAAACCATGAATACATCTGATCTCTAAGGGAGAGCTGATCAGGAAAATCTCCACTTTGACAAAAAAAAAAGTTGCTGGAATCAGCTACTTATGTGTCTCATCTTAGTTTCAAAGTATTTTACAACATTTAGCCTATGCTACAGTTATATTACTTTGGAATCCTATTTATTGGGATGTCTCCTCAAAACTTAAGAGAGACTTGCATTATGGAGCATGTTTATGAGCATTGATGTTTCAAAGCATATTACAACCAATCAAGTATTAGTGGAGTGGAACCAAAATTGTAGATGTAGGAATTATAGGAGCCAATTTGCACACACCTACAAGCATCAGTATGGTAATGACCAGATCTATTTTAGTTGAGGGATCAGGAAGCCCAAGGAATGCAACAAGCACCGCTGCTCTTTTGAATTGGTTCCCCGGGATCCAGTTTTGTTTAATAGGGCCTTGGTTCTGTCATATAACAGAGAGGCAACACAGCTGATGGTGCAGCACACCATCTGTAGTGCACTGAAGTATCAGCCCAGAATTTTGTGTTCTGTTGTCCCTGGAATGCAACTTGAAGCCATGATATTCTGAAGAGTGTGCTTCCCAGTAATCCCATGCTGTCAATTGTATACTGATGAGAATGATGGGGGGGAGAGGGGGAAGAGGGTGGGCAGGATCATTGGCAGTGTCATAAAGGAGGAATTGGTCATGTCGCATTGTGGACTTTGCCATTAAGAGGTTAGGCCTTTGCGTTTGGTAAAATATTGTTAAATTTGCTGAGTACAGGCTGCATTGAAGCTAGGTGTAGTAAAACACCAGCAATCTGCTATCTGACCATTTGGAAACCCTGATGGCTCTGCATCTGGCTCACCAGGTAATGTTTGCAATTTCTACTCACTGGGGCCCCAGCTCCTGCACTGTCACCCACTTGTGGGGTTCACTTATTGTTATTGTGTAACATCTTTTTTTAAAAGTGAATTAAAAGTATGTTTCAATATGAATAAAATAATATCTGATGGTCTGGAAATCTGCTAGGCCGACATCACCAAAGTCCTGAGCGTGCCGGATTAACAGAGTTTTACTTTGAGACTGTAGGGTTTAAAGTAGACTATTTTGTCCTCTGTTGAGCAATTAAAGGACAGTGGGGAAAGCCAATGTGGATTTAAAATGACCATTTAGAATTGCCGTAACTTGTATTTGTAAAATGGATTAAGTGATTCTGTGTATTTTTTAGTGGGCCTTGTTTAGTTTTTAATTATGCAAAATTGCAAAACCCTCTTTGCTGTTCACAATGGAAAATTATAATACAGAATTCCAGTTCTAGGTTTCTGCTTTGATTTTTTTTGCATCAAAATATGGTTTATCCTCCAGCCTTTGATTTATTCTGCATTCATCGGATAATTTTAAAAAATCGAAAACCCACCTTTGGATCTTAAATGAAAATGGAAGTAAAATAGTTCTGAAATCCTATATCTGACTAACACTAATACTAAAATGGCATCTGTTTTGCAAATCATGACTTTGCTTCAGGTATTGATTCCCTAATTGAATCTTTAGGGCACAGGAGGAAGGCATTCAGCCTACCAGGTCTGTGGAACTCTGAGGAACAACTCAATTGATGTCATTGCCCTGCTACTTCCCAAAAACCCTGCAGATTATTTTCCGCCATTTGATTATACAGTTCCCGTCAAAAAGCTTTGACTTGAATCAATTTGCACCACCTTTACAAACACCAAATTGCATATCATTGTCACACCACCACCCTCTTTCCATCCCCTTGTCTGCTTAAAAAAAACTTCACCTTAAGTGTAAATCTGTGACCCTGATCCTTGACCATGCACTAAGGGAACAGCTTTTCTCTGATTTTCTTGTACAGACTTGATTAAACATCCTCTTGATTTTCTTTGCTCCAAGGAGAACTGCCCCATCTTCTCCTGTCTAACCTTGCAATTGAAATCCTTCTGCGCATTTTGCTGCTTTTTTAAAAAATAATAATGTTATGCTAACATTGGAAATGGAACTGGAACTCAAGCATCTGTTGTCTTCTATTTCCTACTGAGGACCTGTAAAAGTAGTGGAACGACATATGCAGTCTTTAGTTTATGAATGTTCAACTTACATATTTTTGCTAATGTGCCTTTTGACCCTTTTGTAGTATGCCCTTTTTGATTTTTGAAGCTACCTTTCGCTATAAACAATATGCCTGCCACTCCCAACACAGAGTATTGCAATGAACCAAGTGCACATAATGTATTTTGGCCAGCCTTAATTTTACAAAATTTTCATTTAACAAACTGTTTTCCAAGAATACATTCCTTCTATAAATCGATGAATCACTGAGTACTTTTCACAAGCTCAGTATTTCACTGGTAAACAGACAATGAAGCTCTTCTCAAATGTTGTCACTGCTGTAAGGAAAAGTATCATTTTGTGAGGTCATAAGTGCAGCTAAATGAGAGGTTATTAAATGAGCATTATTGAGTGTGGTGTTACAAAAATATTGGAACAAGGAAATGTTATGAAGTTTTACACTATTTGATTACAATAGATCCTCCAGAAATCATTATTTTCAACTGAAACAATTGAAGTGATGTAATTAATCATTTTCAGTCTTCAAATTTCTTGTTCTCTTTATACACAGCATGCAAGTGCAGTAAACCTTTTGATAATGTGTTTTGAGAAATTCAGAACTATAAATACTACTAGTTCCCAGAAACCTGTAATATACAATGGGAATTATTTCCTTGCTTTAACATTATTCTGTGATAGCTTATCTAGTTGATTTGTTTCTCAATGGTTACCATTCGTAGTTTATTTGCTGCCAGCTATTATCAGCATGGATTTTATCAATAGGATTTGTAACAAGGTCTATTCCTTGGTTTTGGTTGTGATTTTTGTTAAAAGTGTGTTAACTAACATCAAAAAAAAAACACCGTCAGGTGAAAAAAAAACGGCAGATGCTGGAAATCTGAAACAAGATGCTGCAAACAATCAGGAGGTCGGATGATATCTGTGGAGAGAGAAAGTTAACATTTCAGGCCAAAGACCCCTTGCCAGAACAGGTCTTCGACCTGACCCTTCAAGTCAAAGAAAGGGTCCTTGACCTGAAAAAGTTAACTCTGCTTCTCTTCCCACAGATACTGCCTGCCCTAGGGGTATAAATACATAGTTCCCTGAAAGTGTCGACACAGGTACACAAGGTGAAGAAGGTGTACGGCACGCTTGCCCCATTGGATGGGACGTTGTACAAGTTGTTACAGCTAGAAGATGTTAGTGAGATTGCACCGGGAATATTGTGTGCAGTTCTGGTCAGTATACTTTTGGATTAAGCTAGAGTGGGTGCAGAAAAGATTCACAAGGATGTTGCCAGGACTGGAGGGGTTGTTATAAGGAGAGACTGGATAGGTGGGGCTGTTTTCTCTGGAGCAAAGGAGGCTGAAGGGTGACCCTATGGAGGTTTATAAAATTATGAGGAGTGTCAATAAGATGGGTGGTCACAGTCTTTTTCCCAGGGTAGGGGAAATCTAAAACTAGAGGGCATTGATGGGAATTAGAGGGGATTAACTAGTGGGAGGGGAAAGATTTAAAGGCAAGCTGAGGGGCAAGTTTTTCACGCAGGGGGTGGTGGGTATATGGAATGAGCTGCCAGAGGAAGTGGTTGAGGTGGGTACAATTACAACGTTTAAATGACTTTTGGACAGCGACATGGATAGGAATGATTTAGAGGGATGTAGGCAAATGGGACTAGTTCAGGAAGGCATCTTGGTAAGGATGGACAACTTGGGTCAAAAGGCCTGTTCTCTGCTTTATAACTCAGTGTTACTAGCTGTCAGATTCTGGGTTTGTATTAGGTAATTATCAAGATATAACAGATAAGGATATAATTAAGGTGGTGGATGTGCTACTCATGATGAGGTTATTGTACTCATAATTTGCCACTGCAGCCTATGAGACAACATGCTGTGTTCTCGCTGTGGATTGTAACACCGAACACTTTGCCATGTTACAGAGGAAACCCTTTGAGCTGAAGTTTAGGAACAGGACCCTGTAGGCCCATCTCTTATGAATAGTTTACTCTGGGCTGCTTGAATATTTATTTGGTTCTAAGTACTAGATATTATTTTATAACAAAACGTTACCTGGCTGTATTCATGACCTAAGAATTGGAAAGTTCTTGGTTCTCAAAAGTAATTAAGTAAACCTCATCCACCTATTCCCCCTCGTTGAACTTGAAATGGCTTATTACAAAAACAACCACTCTGGTTCTGAAATTTAGTAGTAATTGCCACAAAACCACACATTTCAGAAGTTGAAAGGCATTCCTGTCCCACAAAGCTCTTTCCTTCCGGAGAGTTGACAATGAGGTGACTTTAGTCTGGCAGCACCCCATTTTATGGTAAATAATTGTCAGATATCAATATGTATGAATCTCGCTTATTTTTCCTTTTCCATCCAACCTGACATTTGTCTGTTTGGATATTACTTGTTTGATCTCTTGCCTCATACCTCCTTCAATGTTTTCTATTGTGCTTGATAAACCAAAGGAAAAAAGGGGATATTTGCCTTTTTTTTTGTTAAAGAGCATGAAAAATCTATGCTGCTTTTTATTTAGAACAACTCTGCAATTAAAATTAGAGAGGATTGGGACAGTATAGATAAAAGCAAACCCAGTGGTTAAAGGGTCTGGGGGGTAGAAAAGGAGCTAGCAATCCAAAATTAAATATAGGAGATTGAGAATGGAGAATAAGAGAACCTCCTTGAATTAACATTGTGTTCACTTCCAGAATGCATGTTTCAGGCAGGAATTCAGTATTTAAAAATAGATAAAATGAAACTCCAGTAATCCAGTACCCTTGGGACTTTAGTGCCACCAAGAGATTTAATGGAACTTTGGACACACCTATTAATATCCAAAAGCACTTTTATTTAACTTGTTCTTCCCACATGTTACACAGCAGTACAATAAATATTCCAGTGAATGCAGTTAGTTTAAAGAGAGAAATTTACAAGCACTATGGATCACGGCTCCTGCCACAAACCCATCAAAGTTCCTGACCTCTGGAGTTCCGGACCCCAATCCCAGTTCCAGCTGTGCACCTGGTCTACAGTGTGGACCCCAGCTACACTTCAGACCCCTGGCTCTGGCTGCACACTCTGCTTGCACTCTGGACCCCTGGTTCACATTCCAGATTAATGAGTGAGCCAAATGCCAGAGGATCAGGAATTCTGAACAATTGGATTATCAAAGTTTTACTGTGGTTTGATCTTTCTTTCAAAAAAAAAGCAATGTGGGAACAAAACAGATGAATGTGGTTAAAGCTAATTGGAGGCTGAATATTTGTGTGTTATGACTGGACCAAATGACCAGTTTCCATGTTAACTTTATATCGTAATGGAATGATGATCATTGTTTCTTATTTTTAGTTTCATTGCTTTTGAAGATGAGATTAATGTGTTGAGTTTGGTGTGTGACTGTTGTATTATCAAGTCCTGTGTCTATAAATAGGTACCAAAATTTATGAAATTTCTAGATGAGGTTTTGTAGGTCCATTGCAGCATTTACGTCGGCCAGACATGACGAAACAGATGACCTTTTTTTATTTGTACATGTATTTCCTGCCGGGTTTCTCTGACAATCCAAGTAGAAACATCTTGGACACCTGGCGTCCAATTGATTTGTTTTGTACCTATTCAGAGTAATTAGATCTTGTGACCTTGAGGATACATAGCTGTATTAGCTCCAGAGTAATGCATTGTGAACTTTCAAAAATTATATCTTGTTATTTTCCATGATCATTTTTGGAAGATAATTAAAGTGCTTTGAGTGAGTATACAGTATTAGAGCTAGAATCTTCTATGGGCTTTGTCTGATTATGGCCTAAGTTCAGCAGTGTTCCCCTGAATATGAATGTTGAAAAACTGTTTGATAGAGGAAGGAGGATTCTTTTGATCAGGTTTCGGTAGGAAATTGTGCACCGTATTTCAAAATAGAAAGATTTCTCCCGATAAGGGATCATTCTTTTTTTTCTCTATTGTAGATCTTCCATCTTGCTGCTCACTTTTTTGCTTTTGTTCTTCTTCTGACCTCTGTATAAACACTCAAGTTTACCTCCCATAATTAAGCCATTGCTTCCTAACCAATGAAGAATGACTAATCTCTCATTTTAGCATTGACCAGTGAGAACTGAAATCTAGGTTTTTCCTTATTTAATTTTAATGATCTGATTTGTTTTTGTGAAATCCTTTGATTTGGGTGTCAAAAGAACATTCTTTCAGACCATGATTTAGTCCATAACCCAAAAGTTTTTATTAAAGTCAATGAGCAATTACAAGTTGTTGTATGGTCACTTGTACTAATTTTACAGCTCTTCCTGACTCTTGGTCTCTCGTCAAATCTGAAAATGGTATTAGATGCAATCATACTTCTACTAAAACTGAACTAATGTCAATCCTTTCTTGTGGAGCTCTGCAAGGTCACACCCAAAAAGATTGGAATAATGGTAAAAGGAGGGCTGATAACAGGTGATGGCCAAAAATGTATCACTGCCTTGCCAGTGAGGTCAGACTCCCCTGCTCAGATGTCTGGTTGTATCTTCCCTCACATTAACTGGGTTAAATTAAGTCATTCTGGATGTGCACATCATGGGCAAGGTAAGCTACTATTGCTGATCTTCATTTGCTCTTGAGCAGGAGCTAGGCTGCTGCCTTGAATTAGTCCAATCAGTGGTGAGTGCTGTTGTAGGGTGCTCCAGGCCCAAGTTAGGGTAGTATGCAACTTATCAGCCCTCTTGTGTGTGTGATCTGAGGTGTGCTGCCAAAGAAACCTTGATGAGTTGCTGCCATGCATCCTGTAGATAATACCAGCCACATAATACGCAAAGCCAGTGGATGGGGTGTTCATCAAGCATTCTCCTTTATAGTGTTGTGAGATCTTTGTCCATCTAGACAAATGAAGAGCATTGTTCTCATGCTTTTTAGATATGAGAGAGGCTTTGAAGAATGGGAAGGTGAGTCATGGCTGGTTGAAATTCTGGCCTAGGTCTAAGGGTAATCCTACTTCTGCCAAGTTGACTGTCCAGGTTCTTTCACTACATTAGGTATTTGATGGAGCTTTGCATTCATTTATTGGTACAATTGCTAAATTTAAGTATTTAAAAATACTTTACATTGTATTTATCATTTGCCTTCCAGATAATGCTTGTATGACAGAATACCAGTCTGAGCTTTCTGGTGATGCTTGTGTATTTAGTATAACTGGTGACTGCAGAGAAACACATTTCCTGCTTGGGAATGCATTAATTCCAAAATTCTAAATTCATGATTTTTAAATCTCACTCCAGATTTTTAATTTCCCTCCGACTTGTGGATGCACAGTCTGTTTTGATACAAGTAGATGTTTAGTATATGTTTGAGGAATGATCACTGTTAATTTTACTTCCATTTAGATGTATTAATAATGAGAAATAAACTGAACTGATACTAAAATAAGGGACTGAGATAAATCACGTGTGAATGACTCAAATTTAGGCACACTGAGAAATAGCAGAGCTCCTTGTAAATCAGCTTAACTTTTAATAATTGGGATGAAAGACTTGGACAATGCAGTCATCAGAACTGGGTGGCATGGTTTCATGTCGGCATTGGTTTTAGGTAGGAAGTTATTCTGTGCAGGTTTAATAAATTTATTTTGTAGTGAAAATTCTCCAAGATCAATGCTAATTCAGATGAAAAATAGCAGAACACAACATTTCAGTGCAGTAAATAGCCCCAATTTCAATTGAAATATGTATTGGGGCTTCCTGGGTTACAAATGACCTGCCTTACAGAAATCCAACTTTACGCAATTTGTACCATACATTTTTGAGGAATTTTTCAAGATGTTTTGTGGTATTCATTACTGACTAATAGAATATTTTCTGTATCCAGTTTGGAACTTAACTCATACATGTGTGAATTGGTGCATTTTGGAAAGTTAAACCAGGAAAGGAAATAAGAGTGAATAACGGCCCTGGGGAGCATTGTGGAACAGAGACCAAGGGGTACATGGTTCCCTGTAAGTGGCAACACAGGTAGACAAGGTAGTGAAGAAAGAGACAGAGTAGTGAGGTCATGGACCATATCCAGATTAGGGAAGAGTAGGTGCTGGCTGTCTTGAGGTGAATGAAGGTGGATAAATCCCCAGGACCTGAAAAGATGTCCCCTCTGACCTTGTGGGAGGCTAGTGCTGAAATTGCAGATATTTAAAATGTCCTTAGCCATGGGTGAGGTGCCGGAGGACTGGAGGGTAGCTAATGTTGTTCCATTGTTCAAGAAAGGCTCTAAGAATAAGCTGGGAAATTTATAGGCTGGTGAGCCTGATGTCAGTTGTGGGTAAGTTATTGGAAGATATTCCAAGGGACAGGATATATAAGTATTTGGATATACAGGGCCTGATTAGGGATAGTCAACATGGCTTTGTGCGTGGTAGGTCATGTCTAACCAATCTTAGAGTTTTTCAAGGAGGTTACCCAGAAGGTCACCCAGCATCCGTGGAGAAAAGCAGGAGATCAACGTTTCGGGTCAGAGCCCTTCTTCGGGACTGAAGATAGGAAAAGGGGAAGCCCAATATATAGGAGGGAAAAGCAGAGCAGTGATAGGTGGACAAAAGAGGGGAGGTGGGTGGGCACAAGGTGGTGATAGGTAGATGCGGGTAAGAGATAGTAATAGGCAGGAGGAGGGGAGAGCAGATCCACCGAGGGATGGGTCAAAGGTAAGGAGAGAAAGGGAAAAAGGTAGAAAAAAAAGGCAAGGAAAGGGAAGAAGAGAAGAAGCATTGTGGGGGTGTAGGGGCTGTTCTGGGGATTACCTGAAGTGGGAGACTTCAATGTTCTCGCCATTAGGCTGCAAGGTTCCAAGACAGAAAATGAGATGCTGTTCCTCCAGTTTGAGCTTGGAATTCTTCTGGCAGTGGAGGAGGGCAAGGAGGAGGGGCTATTGAAGTGACTGGCAACGGGAAGATGCAGATCACTGTTACAGACAGAGCGCAGGTTTTCTGTGAAATGGTCACCTAGTCTGCGTTTGATCCCTCCAATGTAGAGGAGGCAACACCTGGAGCACTGAATGCAGTAGATGATATTAAGGGAGATCCAATGGGACCCCACCACCAACCATATCTTCCCCTCCCTACCCCTTTCTGCCCCTCTCTGCCAGGGACCGCTCTCTCGGCGACTCCTTAATTCACCCCTGCCATAGATGCAACACCTGCCCCTACACCATCTCCATCCAGTGACCCAAACAGTCCTTTCAGGTGAGATGGAGAATCACCTGCACCTCCCTTAACATCTACTGCATTCGGTGCTCCAAGTGTGGCCTCTACTACATTGGTGAGACCAAACGCAGACTAGATGATCGTTTTGCAGAACACCTGCGCTCCATCCGTAACCGCGACCTGCATCTCCCCATTGCCAGTCACTTCAACTCCCCCTCCCACACTATCACATATGTCAGTCCTCGGCCTCCTCCACTGCCAGAAGAATTCCAAGCGCAAACTGGAGGAATAACACCTCATTTTCTGTCTTGGGACCTTGCAGCCTAACAGGATGAATATTTGAATTCTCCCACTTTAGGTAATCCCCACCCCTCTTCGTGCCCCCCCTCCCCCCAAACCACCATGCTTCTTCCCTTTCCTAGCCTCGCCTTTTTCTACCTCTTTTTTTTGTTTCTCTCCTTACCTTTGACCTATCCCCCAGTGGATCTGCTCTTCCCTCCTCCCCCACACCTGCCTATCACTATCTCTTACCTCCATCTACCTATCACCACCCTGTGCCCACCCTCACCTCCCCTTTCTTGTCCACCTATCACTGCTCTGCTTTTCCCTCCTATATATTGGGCTTCCCCTTTTTCCTATCTTCAGTCCTGAAGAAGGTTCCTGACCCGAAACGTTGACCACCTGCTTTTCTCCACAGATGCTGCCTGGCCTGCTGAGTTCCTCCAGCATCATGTTTTTCATCTAGATTCCAGCATCTGCAGTCCTTTGTTTCTCTACCAAGAAGGTCGATGAGAGAAAGGTGGTGGACATTGTCTACATGGACTTTAACGAGGCCTTTGACAAAGTCCTGCATGGGGGGCTGGTCTAGAAGGTTAAGTTGCTTGGCATTCAGGATGTAGACAATTGGATTCAACATTGGCTGAATGGGAGAAGCCAGCGAGTGGTAGTAGATGGTTGTTTCTCTGATTGGAGGCCTGTGACTAAAGGTGTGCCACAGTGATCGGTGCTGGGTCCATTGTTGTTTATCATCTATATTAATAATTTGGATGATAATGTGGTAAACTAGATCAGCAAATTTGCAGATGACACCAAGATTGGGGACGTAGTGGACAGCGAGGAAAGCTATCGAAGCTTGCAGCGTGATCTTGATCAGCTTGGAAAATAGCTGAAAAATGGCAGATGGAATTTAATGCAGACAAGAGCGAGGTGTTGCACTTTGGGAGGACAAACCAGGGTAAGACTTACATAGTGAATGGTAGGGCTCTGATGTGTGCAGTAGAACACGGACCTGGGAATACAGATCCATAGTTCCTTGAATCACAGGTAGATACAAAGGAATCAGCTTACAGATAGTTCTCAGGAATAAAACCCTTGCATAACCTGGGAACTTCCTGCATCCTGTTTGTCACCTGAAGTGAATTTGATATCCCAAAGATGGTGATGTTGATATTTTTCAGGCGAATAGCAACAGAAATTGTGAATTGTGTAATTTTATGCCTCCACTGTGATGGTGCAGATCTTCTGACATTCATTAATTTCCATAGACTCTGGCCTCCAACTCGGCTGCTTCCAGGTTCTCTGACCTCCCTCTCAGACCTTGCCATCTGCCTGCCCAATCCAAGATTTAGAGTTACCTGTTTCTACAACAGACCCCACAAATCAAATTGTATGCCTTTTGATTACAGCAACGAGCTGCAGTGCATCAAATTGTGTCAATTGAAGTAAAAGATAGTTATTAAGTTTCGATGTGCATCTGAAATTTGGTTATGGTTTCCCTGCAATCATTCTACAACTCATTGACCTAACTGAACATCAAAAGCAATTTTGAGTAAAGTGACTGATGTACATCACTGAATTCACTGGACTGTACACAGCAAGGAGTCAACACCTTTAGTCAGTAGGGGGAGAGCAAAGTAGTTTGCATTATGTTTTAATCCCCCTCTTAGATTGAATAATAAAGCTGCAATATTGTATAACCTCTTTCATCTAACCTCAAAACATTATTTTGCAGTTGCACCTGATACAATTAATAACCATGTGAAAACCTGTAGAGAAGAACAGAAGAATCTGCACTTTTTTGCCCCAGAATATGGAGGTAAGGAGCAGATTACAATGTGATTAATCCTTAACAAGATGGAGTTATTATTGATTTTAAGTAGGGAAAATTCCCCATTGCTTACAAATTGGGGGGGTGGGGGGGTGCGAGAGAGAGATTATTTCATTGCTGAATGCTATCTTCCAATTTCTCTTGAGACACGAGATTCTGCAGATGTTGGAATCTGGAGCAACACACAAAATGCTGGAAGAACTCAGCAGGTCAAGCAGCATCAATGGAGGGAAATAAACAGTCGACGTTTCAGGTCAAGACTCTTCATCGGGACTGGAAAGGAAGAGGGCAGAAGCCAGAGTAAGAAGGGAGGGGGAGGAACACAGGCTGGCAGGTGATTGTGAGTCCAGGTGAGGGGAGGGTAGGTGGGTGGGGGGAGGGGGTGATGAAAGAGTGGTGAAAGAAACTGAGAAGTGATAGGTAGAAGAGGCAAAGGACTGAAAAAGAAGGAATTTGGTAGGAGGACAGTAGATCATGGAATAAAGGGAAGAAGGTGGGGAATGGATGGGCAGGTCATGAGGGCAGGGGAGGGGAAAGAGAAGGGGTGGGGGGGGGGGTGTTACCGGAAGTTAGAGAAATTGACGTTGAGGCCGTCAGGTTGGAGACTACCAAGGTTGTTTCTCCAACCTGCGTCTGGCCTCAACGTGGATAGATGTGTCAGTATGGGAATGGGATGTGGAATTGAAGTGGATGGCCACCAGGAGATCCTTGCTTTTGCAGCGGACGGAGCAAAGGCGCTCGACGAAGCAGTCTCCCAATCTGTGTCAGGTCTCACGGATGTAGAGGAAGCTGCACCAGGAGCAATAAATGACACCCCTGGATTCCCTCTCATACTGCCTGACCTGCTGAGTTCCTCCAGCATTTTGTGTGTCTTCCAAATTTTCCTGATTTTTCTTTCTCATACCTTTTGTAGGAAAGTTCCTACAAAAGAGGACAGAATGAATAGGTTTCTTTGCTGCACGTGGAATGTGGTCAATTTTAAAGCATGTCAGCTTTTTTTAATTGTTGCTTAACTAATGTCGGAGCCACGGCATAGTGTTCTTTACTTCCCCTTTCTTATAAGCAGCTCATTGGTTAGATTTGGGGGTGGCAATCAAAGTGGGAAGAGAAGGTAATTGTTTTTCTTCTGTTGCATTTAAATATGGAGTAAAGCTTTTCTTTCCTAATAGAACTGTTATTATAAAGCAAGCTAATTTCATGCTCTTCCCTTGATA